>NW_016113182.1:0-1163 GCF_001604975.1 Cebus imitator | reverse complement strand
TGAGGTTTTACCCTGTCGGCCAGGCTAGTCTCGAACTCCTGACTACAAGTGATCCCCCTGCCTCACCCTCCCGAGTATTGGGATTACAGGAGTGAGCCCCTGCACCAGGCCAACACTTTCATTTTCTTAAAGGTAGATTAAATGAGATTTCCTATGAACAACTGTGAGATCATTGCCTGGCCCATAGTAAGTGCTCAGTAAATGTTATCAATTAATATTACATACTGATGACTGGAACACCTTTTTAAAAACATTATGCTTATTCCTAAATATAAAATAATTCACAAACCTATTACCAAAAATTCAGAAAAATAGAACTATAGAAATAAATCCTATTTAGAAAATAAAAATCCAGTGTAATCTTAGTATCTGACTGTGTCTGTCCACTGTCAATATAGGTCTCAGCTGCCTTTATTAACATGGTCCCATTCATGCTGGGTGTGGTGGCTTACACCTGTAACGTCAGCTCTTTGGGTTGCCAAGGTGGGACAGATTGCTAGAGCTCAAGAGTTCAAGAACAGCCTGGCCAACATAGGGAAATGTCATCTCTACAAAACATACAAAAATTAGCCAGGCGTGGTGGCATGTGCCTGTAGTCCCAGCTACTTGGGGGCTGAGGCAGGAAGATCGCTTGAACCCAGGAGGTGGGGGTTGCAGTTAGCCAAGATCACACCACTGCACTCCATCCTGGATGACAGAGTGAGACCCTATCTCAATAAATAAATAAATTAAATTAAATTAAAGAAAATCTCTATTAAAAACACTTACTTTAAGTGTTTATAAGTTTATTATATCAACCTATTCTGCATAATGGTTGATAACCTGTTCTACCATTTTTTTTTTTAGTCAGTTCATAGCCATCTTCACATCAATAAGTACCAGTGTACCAACTGATTTTAGTGTCTTCATCATGCTCCATAGTAGTCCATAATTTAAGTAGTCACCTCTGGCATCTTAAATATTTTTTGTAAATATAGATAATAAAAAATGTCTTCAATCAGCCATTCTTGTTTGCTGTCCCTGGCATGTTTGGATGACTATTAAAAATGGTAGGAGGCTGACTTGGTTTTTAGGTCTGAATTATAGCCTTGCCATCTACAAGCTGTGTGTCCGTGAACAAGTTGTATAATCTTACTCTATCACAAGTTTTTTTTTTTTTTTTT
>NW_016113181.1:0-1163 GCF_001604975.1 Cebus imitator | reverse complement strand
CTACTCAGGAGGCTGAGGCAGGAGAATTGCCTGAACCCAGGAGGCGGAGGTTGCGGTGAGCCGAGATCGCGCCATTGCACTCCAGCCTGGGTAACAAGAGTAAAACTCCGTCTCAAAAAAAAAAAAAGAAAGTCATTGGAGAGGTGGGGTGGGGATGGGATTACAAAGTCTCCACCTACCTTTGCAACATGAATGACTCTAAAATAATGTAGGTCTTCTGAATTGGGCCAACTACCTTTGCAGGAAACATCTTAACCACCCCACATCAGGACCTCTCTTCCAGTGATAAGTACAGAAGAGCAGTGCTGAGTGGAGACTCTCATTTAGAACACTAAATGTAGGTAACTCAGTGCTGGGTAACTTTGAGTCAATAAAGCTCCTCAAATCCCCATTTTAGAAACCACAACAGAAAGGGCCAGTAGGCTTCAACTACCTTAGGGACCAGCTCTATTTCTTCATCTCCCTGTGTCCTCAGTTTTGCATACGGCCAGCTCACAGCAGGCCTTCATTCCTTTTTCCAAGTAATCTCAAACTGAGCACCTACTATGTACCAGGCACTGGGGCTATCATTTTGGACAAAACAGATGAAGCAGTTTTCATGGAGCTTCCACTGTGGTGGTGAAGACTATCAAGCTGCAGACAAATCAGTATAACTCTGGCTGCTGCTGTAAAGGAAATATTAGCTGAATAAATGGCCCAAGTGGCTTATCCCAAATCACACATACTAAATGGTGGAAGAGGCCAAACTCAAGTCTCCTGGCTCCTATTTTCTCTTCTGTCTGGAGCCCTCTATCCTTCACTCAGCAAAAGGGCCACACATTTACATCAAAAGAGGCCCAGTCACCAGAGGCTCTATGATCTAATGAAATTACTTCAAGCCTCAAAGTGCTTACCTGCTTACCTCCAAATGAGAACGGAGGGACTAACTGGATCTCACCCTTTCCCAACAAAGCTTACTCTTTCAGAGAAGGCTTTAGTAAGGCCTGGGATCTTGCAGTACCTATTCGCCAGGGCATGGCTTTAGGTGTCGGCTGTACAGAGAAAACATCCCTGCAGCCCACCAGTTTATTGGCTAGTTCTATAGGGCAAGTCAGAGTACTAGCACCTGCTTTGATGCAGCAGATCCCTCACGTATTTATTAAGCAGATTTACTAATAAGGTCG
>NW_016113180.1:0-1163 GCF_001604975.1 Cebus imitator | reverse complement strand
TTTTTTGAGACGGAGTTTCGCTCTTGTTACCCAGGCTGGAGTGCAATGGCGCGATCTCGGCTCACCGCAACCTCCGCCTCCTGGGTTCAGGCAATTCTCCTGCCTCAGCCTCCCCAGCAGCTGGGATTACAGGCACGCGCCACCATGCCCAGCTAAAAGAAGACATTTTTAAGACAAATAAAGACGGAAAACATCTGCCATTAGTACACCCTCACTAAAGATGTTTGTAAAGGAATAAAGAGAAAAAAAATGCAGTAAATATTTAAAAAGTTGACTACATAAAACAAAAATATGTGGGGTTAAAAAACATAATAGAATGAAAATATGTAACAACAATAGCACATAAGGGGTAATTGAATTTAAAGTATTCTAAGTCTTATATTATTTGGGAGGCCATAAAGCTGTTAATGAATTAAGGATGCAAGCTAAAAATTTTTTAAGTAACCACTGAAATACAGAAACAAAAGGTATAGCTTTCAAATTAGTAAAGGAAAAAAATAGAATATGAAAAAATATCAATTCAGAAGACAGCAAGGAAGAAGAAAATAAGTGGTATAGAAAACATGAAAAAAAAACATAGAAGACAGTAAAAACAAATCTAAATATGTCTGCAATTATAATAAATATAAATAGACTGCTTCAGTTGAAAGACAAAGTCAAGCATGTTTTTAAAAAACATCTTGATTTATTCTACGTATAAGAGACAAGTATAAAGCTTAAGAATACAAGAAGATTGAAGGTTTGAAAGTAAAAACATTGAGAAGAATGTACAAGGCAAATACTAAACAAAAGAAACCTGTCAGTTCCAGTAGACAAATGCATTTATAGATGAATAAATATTATTGAACACAAAGATAATCACTACATAATGATTAAAATTTTAATCAGTTGGGAGATATGAATTACATATTCATATATGTAATTATTCCTACTTACAGCCCCCATATATAAAGTAAAATTGACAGAAACATGTGGAGAAACTGACATATTGAGAGATTTCAACACCTTTTCAGAAATTGACTACTGAAACAAGGCATAAATACTAGTAGTTTTATAGAAGATTCAAACAACACAATAAATAAATTAAAACTAACGGGTATATATAAAACTGTCCTCAATGGCTCAACACTACTTTTTTCTTTTTTCCTTTTTTTTTTTTTTTT
>NW_016113179.1:0-1164 GCF_001604975.1 Cebus imitator | reverse complement strand
AAAAAAAAAAAAAAAAAAAACTATGATGTAGGTGTGAACCTTGAAACCATTATTCTAAGTGAAAGAAGTCATAAAGGATCACATATTGTATGACTCCATTTATATGAAATATCCAGAATAGGTAAAAATCCATAGAGGAGGATTGGGAGTGAGGCTGTGGAGTGTAGGGTTTTACTTTGAGGCAATGATAAAAATGTTCTAAAATTGATTGCAGTAAGGGTATGAAATTACTAAAAACCACTGGCCGGGCACAGTGGCTCACGTCTGTAATCCCAGCACTTCAGGAGACCAACGCAGATCACCTGAGCTCAGGAGTTCGAGACCAGCCTGGACAACATGATGAAACCTTATCTTTACCAAAAATAAAAATAATTGGCCCGATGTGGTGGTGCATGTCTGTGGTCCCAGCTACTCAGGAGGCTAAGGTGGGAGGATCCCTTGAGCCCTGGAGGTGGAGGCTGCAATGAGCAGTAATCACACCACTGCACTACAGCCTGGGTGGCAGAATGAGACTCAGTCTCAAAAAAAGCTTTTTTTTTTTTTTTAAACAGTGAATTGTATGTTGTGAGAATTATATCGCAATAAAAATATAGATTTTTGTCTGGGTGAGGTGGCTCACGCCTATAATCCCAGCATTGTAGGAGGCCAAGGAGGGTGGATAACCTGAAGTGAGGATTTCAAGACCGGCCTTGCCAACCATGGCCAACATGGTGAAACCCTGTCTCTACTTATAGTACAAAAATCATCTGGGCTTGGTGGTGGGCACCTGTAGTCCCAACTACTCAGGAGGCTGATGCAGGAGAGCCTCTTGAACTCAGGAGGAGGTTGCAATGAGCTGAGATCACCTGACTGTACTCCAGCCGGGGTGACAGAGAAAGACTTCATCTCAGCCGGGCGCAGTGGCTCATGCCTGTAATCCCAGCACTTTGGGAGGCTGAGGTGGGTGGATCACCTGAGGTCAGGAGTTCAAGACCAGCCTGACCAACATGGTGAAATCCCGTCTCTACTAAAATTACAAAATTTAGCCGGGCGTGATGGTGGGCGCCTGTAATCCCAGCTACTCGGGAGGCTGAGACAGGAGAATCACTTGAACCTTGGGGGCGGAGGCTGCAATGAGCCAAGATCATACCACTGCACACCAGCATGGGTGACAGAGTGAGACTT
>NW_016113178.1:0-1164 GCF_001604975.1 Cebus imitator | reverse complement strand
GGTTCAAGTGATTCTCCTGTCTCGGCCTCCTAAGTAGGATTACAGGTACCCACCATCTCACCTGGCTAATTTTTTGTATTTTTAGTAGAGATATGGTTTCACCATGTTGGTCAGGCTGGTCTCAAACTCCTGGCCTCGTGATCCACCTGCCTTAGCCTCCCAAAGTGCTGGGATTACAGGTGTGAGTCACTACGCCCGGTTATGCATGGAGGCTTGAAAAACAAACCTCTTCTCATTTCTTCTCACCTGTCAAGGCCTGTTCAAATTATGATGGCAATTATTGTTTCTGTTCTAAAGAATATGTTTCTAGAGTTATGATTTTATATAAAACTAAATACATTCACTATAAAAAGGCACACCCCAAAAAAGATACACCCAAATAAAACATTCATTAAGTTGCAGTCAAAATTACTAGACTGATCAGCATTAATTACAGATTTTTATTATCCTCCTGCCAGGAGCATGTTAGAACTGTGAGGACAGAGATTCACATTGGTCACCCCCACCTCTATTCCCAGCCCTTAAATACTGATTGGCAAAAAGTGGATGCTCAGTAAATATTTGAGGAATAATGTAATTCAGATTGTTTTATTACCCAGTTATTTTTAATTGAAAAGACATATATATTTAAACATTAAAAATTACATGGTGGGAAGTGATGTTTACTCTCACTTGAGACTTTAGGCTCTCACTCTTAGTTCTCTTCCACAGAAGCAACCACTAACCAGTTTATACAATGTGGTTCTAGAATGTCCTATGCATATATAAGCATATATACACATAAGTACATATACTTATCTATGTGTATCTATAGATATGCATATATATAAATATATAGTTTTTATACACTGGTGGAGGCATAGCTTATAGACTGTTCTATGTTTTGAGCTTTTTCACTTAATACCCATCTTATTAATATATTTTGAGAATTTCTACCTGATAAATTAAACATTTTATCTCATTGATATTTTACTTTTTTAAAAGATTGAGGTGGACTTCCTGTCTACGAACTGCCTCTTTAAGCTTTGTGCCTATTTTTCTATTGGTTTAATGGTCTTTTATATTTGATTTGTAAGAGGTCTTTATACATGAAAGACATGAACTTATTGTCATATGCATTTAAATACTTTTTGCAGTTGATCATTTGTCTTTTGACTTTGTATG
>NW_016113177.1:0-1164 GCF_001604975.1 Cebus imitator | reverse complement strand
AAAAAAAAAAAAAAAGAAAAATGAATAGAAAGCTTATAGAATAAGAATATAAAGAAAAAATTTGAATACTCTGTGGTGTAAAGAAAAAAAAAACTTTCTGTAAAGCTGTACAATGTATCTTAAGCTAACTGTCATTACAAAAGTCAAAAAGTTAAAACTTAAAGTTTATATAGTAAAAAGGTTATAGTAAGCTAAGGGTAATTTATTATTAAAGAAACAAAAATATTTTATAAATTTAGTATAGTCTAAGTGTACAACATTTATAAAGTGTACAGTAGTGTGCACTAATGTCCTAGGCCTTCACATTCACTCACCACTCATTCACTGACCAACTTTCAGTCCTACAAGCTCCATTCATGGTAAGTATACCATTTTTTATCTTTTTACCACATTATTGCTCTACCCTTTCTATAATTAGATACACAAATACCACTGTGTTAAAATTACCTATAGATTCAGCACAGTAGCATACTGTATAAGTTTGTAGCATGTGGGAAGTAAAAAAGTTCCTTTTTAAAGTTTCCTTTCTTGTTACAGAATAAGTGTGCTGCAGATGGATCCAAGATGGCCGATTAGGAGCAGCTCAGGATTGAAGCTCCCAGCAAAAGCTTGGAGGGTGAGTGGATGCCGCATTTCTAGACAGATTTTTATTGCCCACAGACCAGGAGATTCCCAGGCGGAGGAGCCCCACGGTCACCAGCGTGGCTGTTTCGGCCAGCTCGGCTGTTTTGGCCGGCACGGCTGTTTCGGCCATCACCCCGGTTGGCGGTTCTCTGTACAAAATACACGGGTCCGGGTGCCGTTTTAGCTGGCAACTGGAGCTCCTGGGAGACAGAGTCACCCATTCAACTGATTAAAAAGGGGACTGAAACAGGGAGCCAAGCCAGGAGATTCCCGGGCAAAAAAGCGCCACGAATCTCAGCACAGCTGTTTCAGCCAGCACAGTGGGCCGCCGCAGCGGAAATCACACAGATCCCGGCACCTTTTCAACACGCGGCTGGAACAGCTGGGAGACAGAGTCGACCGTTCAACTTAAAAAAAAAAAAAGGGGGGCCGGGCGTGGTGGCTCAAGCCTGTAATCCCAGCACTTTGGGAGGCTGAGGCGGGTGGATCACGAGGTCAAGAGATCGAGACCATCCTGGTCAACATGGTGAAACCCCGTCT
>NW_016113176.1:0-1164 GCF_001604975.1 Cebus imitator | reverse complement strand
TCTTTTACACCTCTTTATTCTTGCTACAAAGGAGACATGTTATATCGACACACACTACCACCCTCTTAAACTTGAGTAAACTTAGCATTCCATCTTTCTTAAAATCAACCATCACAGTAGCCAAAACAAGGCCACCTTACCCTATAGAGTCTGAACCCATGAGCAAATAGGGATTCGGAGTTCTAAAATTACATGTCCTGGGCCTCTCACTCACACAGAACTGATACTGGCTTTATTTATTGTTTAGTAAAGTAAGCCAAGATTTTGTTGCTGGTAAAATTAGTTGAGACTACTTTAGTTGGACTTTTAGTGCTTTGAATGTCACATTTAGATGCGGAAAACGTTTCTCACACAAGTAGAAACCAAGTCTGATCACAAACCCAAAGCATTATTTTTCTTTTTTTTATTTTTTATTTTTTAAAGCATTGTTTTTCTAATGTAATATTTTGGTCAGCTTTTAGAAAAATAAAGAGTTGGCACTGATACCTTTTTAGTCACATACTTTCAAAATAATTTTATTAAAGGTAACCCAACAAAACATAGAGGTTTTTGGAGTGCTTTAATAATGATTTTAAAAATTGGAGTTATAACCAGAGTATGACTGAAAAGCTATTATAGTCTTCCTCCTGCTCCAAAAACTCAAGGATAAGTTATATGTAATCTTTTTTTGTTTGTTTTAAGTAGAGACAAGGTTATGCTATGTTGCCCAGGCTGATCTCAAACTCCTGGCCTCAAGGTGTGCGCTCCCACCTCAGCTTCCCAAAGTGCTGGGATTATGGGTGTGAGCCACCGCACCAACACAAATATAAGTTTCTGTGCCGTTGTTTTTAAATGTGGTTGAATGTCCTGTCAGTGAAAAATTTTTGTCAGTGGCCCCAAATTAGTGATTGTTTTAGTTGTCTTGAAACTGAAAATTATTATTTTTAATTCTTAGTGTTACTTTGATGTCTTATGACTTGATATCCACTGAAATACTGGATTTTTTTTTTAAGTATGAAATCACATCTGTGTAAGGCAGTCTTCATATCCTAGCAGTAAGTGCTCTTCCCCATACTTGCTCTCAAATTCTTTTCAGGGGAAAATGAAAAGATTATTGTCTTTGAAACAAGCAGAATTGTGGGAAGCTGCCTTTTTTTTTTTTTTTTTTTTTTTTTTTTTTTTTTT
>NW_016113175.1:0-1164 GCF_001604975.1 Cebus imitator | reverse complement strand
AATTGCCATAATGGTTCTCCATGTTGTATAACAAATTATCACAGAATTAGCAGCTAATCATGATGCATTTATTATCCTACAGTTTCTGTAGAACATAAGTTCAGAGAGGGTCCCCTGCTTGGTGCCTCAAGGTTTAAATCAAGGTGTTGATTAGGCTGCTTTTCTCATTTAACGTTCAGGGCCTTCTTCCTCGCATATTCAGAGTGTAGGCAGAATTCAGTTCGTTGTGGATATAAAAATGAGGACCGTTTTCTTGCTAACTAACTGTTGGCCAGGGAATGCTCTGAGCCCCTGGAATCTACCCTTAAGTCCTTCCATGTGACTGTCTTTATAGGCAGTTCACAATATGCACGTTTAGTTTTTTCAAGACCAGCAGCAGAATCTCTCCTGTTTTAAATCTCTTCTTTTAGGAAAGGACTGAATTCGTTTTGAAGGACTCACTTGATAGTTCATGCCCAGTATAATCTCCCTTTGTTGATCTCAAAGTCTTTAATTACATCTTGAAAATTCCTTCACCTTTGCCATATAACATAGCCTTACCACGAAAGTGAAATCCTACCATATTCATAAGTCTTACCCATATTTAAGGAGAAGGAATTATATAGGGTATATACATAGGAAGTAAGGACTATGGGAACTGTCTTAGAATTCTGCATGTCACAATTGCCAGGCAGTACCAAAATGAATTGTGATCCATCTTTGTTCCTTTCTCTAATGCTGGAAGGATTTTCTCAAACACAAATTTGATCATTTTATTCCTTAAATTAAACTCTATTTTTGTTTCCCATTGCTCTTGATAGGAAACAAGTAAAATACATTTTTGCAAAGAATATAGTAGTAACTAGCATGGCCTGACCTTATCTACCTCTCAAGCTGTATCTTCTGCCAGATTCTCTCCTGTCTCTACATTTAAGTTAAATGATCTTTAAAATTCATTTTATTTATCATGCTTCTTCTTGCCACAGGGACTTTGTACACCTTGATATCTATCCCTGGACCCTTCTTCCCTCTCTTTTCATCCAGTAATTTTAATGGACTCTCTGGAGCTCAGATTAACATTTACACAGACTAACTCTTCCTTTTGTGGGCATTCTTTGCACTGTGTAGCTTTTTTTATAGCACCTTTCCAAGCTGAAATTTTTCTGTCTTATGAAATAAATATTT
>NW_016113174.1:0-1164 GCF_001604975.1 Cebus imitator | reverse complement strand
TTAAGAGAGACGGGGTTTCACCATGTTGGCCAGGCTCATCTTGAACTCCTGACCTCAGGTGATGTGCCTGCCTCGGTCTCCCAAAGGACTGGGATTACAGGCGTCGGCCACCACACCCAGCCATAATATTCACTTTTAAATGTGGGTGTATATTCAGGTCACTTGGGATTTTATATTTAGAAGTTCTGTCGGTTTAAATATGAACCTGTATCTGTTGTTACAGTGGTAGAAGGCTGTAGCACAATGTGTGATTATTATGAAAGCTGTTAATTTTGTGCACATAAATAATTGTTAAGAACTTTCTAATAATAAAATACAGAAATAGATGAACAGTTGATACAAATGTAAAGAGGGACTACATGGCTCCTAAAACATGTAAGTGATCATATCAAGTGTGGGGGGAAGATTAGGTTAGAGGCAAATTCTGGCCTCTGTGCTGGGATGGACTGGCACTGACCGCATCATCATCTGCAAGGACAGTGTTTAATTCTGTCACTGACAAGTCTTTTAAGAAAAAGTACTAGTTTGGAAATTTTTCACAGATGACCCCTACATTTAAAATATTATTTTAAAAATAAAATGTGAGATTTATTCCTTTGTCACACAGTTTATCCTGTCAAAGGTTATATTGGCTTTGGCTAAGCAGAGATTTTGACACACAGGCATCCAGCTGACATGTGGCTTGGGGCACCCCTAAGATGTGAGTTTGTGCTGTATAAGGAAAACATTTTAAACATCCGCTTTATATCCTTTATCTTTCATATTTAATGGCTAAATTTAAAATACATATATTGGGTGCAGTGGCTCATTCCTATAGTCCCAGAGCTTTGGGAGGCTAAGGTGGGAGGATTGCTTGTGACCATCTATCCATCCATTTACCCAGTCACGCACTCATCCCTCTATCTACCTACCTGTCTGTCCATCCAGCCATCCATTCACCCACATACCCGTCCAGCTGTTATCTTCCCTCTAGTCATCTAATCACCCACCCATCCACCTACCTACCTACCATGTGTCTACCCACCCATCCACCCACCCATCTACCCACCCATCCACCCACCCATCTACCCACCCATCTATCCATCCGCCCATCCACCCACCCATCCACCCACCCACCCATCTACCCATCCACCTATCCATCCACCCATCCACCCACCCATCCAC
>NW_016113173.1:0-1164 GCF_001604975.1 Cebus imitator | reverse complement strand
CTGAAGTGCAGTGGCGCAATCTCAGCCTACTGCAACCTCTGCCTCCAGGGTTCAAGCAATTCTCCAGCCTCTGCCCGAGTAGCTGGAATTAAGGTGCCCGCCACCATGCCTGGCTAATTTTTTTCATTTTTAGTAGAGACAGGGTTTCCCCATGTTGGCCAGGCTGGTTTTGAACTCCTAACCTCAGGTGATCCGCCCCTCTCAGCCTCTCAGAGTGCCGGGATTTCAGGTGTGAGCCACTGCACCTGGCCAAAAGTTTTATTTTAATCCAAGTTAGAGCGAGATGGTTTCTATCACTTGCATCCAAGGAAGACCTAAGCAACAAGGGTCCCTCATCACAAGCACTGTAACAGACTGCTATGGTTTGGCTGGGTCCCCAACTAAATCTCATCTTGAATTCCCAGGTGTTGTGGGTGGGACCTGGTGGGAGGTCATTGAATCATGGGGGCAGGTCTTTCCCGTGCTGTTCTTGTGATAGTGAATAAGTCTCACAGAATCTAATGGTTTTAAAAAGAAAAGTTTCCCACAGGGCATAGTGGCTCATGCCTGTAATCCCAGCACTTTGGAGGCCGAGGCAGGCGGATCACCTGAGTCGGGAGTTCAAGACCAGCCCGACCAACATGGAGAAACCCCGTCTCTACTAAAATTACAAAATTAGCTGGGCATGGTGGTGCATGCCTGTAATCCCAGCTACTCAGGAGACTGAGGCAGGGGAATCACTTGAACCCAGGAGGTGGAGGTTGTGGTGAGCCGAGATGGTGCGATTGCACTCCACCCTGGGCAACAAGAGCGAAACTCCATCTCAAAAAAGAAAAGAAAAAGGGGGAGTTTCCCTGCACCAGCTCTCTTGTCTGCTGCCATGCAAGATGTGCCTCTCGGGGCCGGGCGCGGTGGCTCAAGCCTGTAATCCCAGCACTTTGGGAGGCCCAGGCGGGTGGATCATGAGGTCAAGAGATCGAGACCATCCTGGTCAACATGGTGAAACCCCGCGTCTACTAAAAATACAAAAAATTAGCTGGACATGGTGGCGCGTGCCTGTAATCCCAGCTACTCAGGAGGCTGAGGCAGGAGAATCGCTTGAAACTGGGAGGGGGAGGTTCAAGCGATTCTTCTGAGAATGAGCTGAGATTGCGCCACTGCACTCCAGCCTGGACAACAGAGAGA
>NW_016113172.1:0-1164 GCF_001604975.1 Cebus imitator | reverse complement strand
TTGAGACTGAGTCTCTCTCTGTTGCCAGGCTGGAGGGGCAGTGGCTCGATCTTGGCTCACTGCAACCTCTGACTCCCTGGTTCAAGCAATTCTCCTGCATCAGCCTCCTGAGTAGCTGGGACTACTGGTGCATGCCACCACGCCCAGCTAATTTTTGTATTTTTGTAGACACAGGGTTTCACCATGTTGGTCAGAATGGCCTCGATCTCCTGACCCCGTGATCTGCCACCTCAGCCTCCCAAAGTGCTAGGATTACAGGCGTGAGCCACCGCGGCTGGCCATTAACAGCACCTTGACAAGCTAGGTGTACTCCTAATGTTTAAAGAAACCTGCTTTATGGTAATCCCAGCTGTGGGAGGCTGAGGTGGGAAGACGGCTTGAGCCCAGGAGTTTGAGACCAGCCTGAGCAGCACAGCAAGACATTGTCTAAAAAAAAAAAAAAAAAAGATACTTGTTTTGGATACAACATGGTTCTTACACAAAAGCCAACTAGTTTATCTGGCCCTCAGAGTAATTTTAATATATTTGAACGTCGGCCAGTGGTGTTGTCGGGGGGGTGGGGGAGGGCGGTGTTCAGAGAAAGAGAAAAATATAACTATATATATCTGAATGTTGCCTTGATTTTAGAATAATCTCCTTTTGCATAAGGGGCAATGTCACTGTAAATATAAATGTTTCCCTAGTTCAGATCGTTTTCTTTATGGCTGTGTTTAGCTGAGAGGTCAAAGTGCAGTGGGTCTGCCTATTTTCACAAGTTGGCCACAGGAAACAAAGAGAAGGAACTCTCTGCCGCTATTTGCCTGAACAAGCAGCCTAAGATAAAACAATGGGAGGGGACTTAGACATCTGGAACCTGCTGAATTCTGATCAAGACTCTGCCTTTTACTGCCTGGGAGAGCTGAGGCAGACACTCAGTCCACAAGAGCTCACCTACAGGACTGTCAGGACCCACAGAAATGCAAACTAGTGATCAGGTGTGGTGGCTCATGCTTATAATCCCAGCAGTTTGGGAGGCTGAGGCGGGCAGATCACCCAAGGTCAGGAGTTCAAGACTAGCCTGACCAACATGGTGAAACCCTCATCTCTACTAAAATATCAAAATTAGCCAGGTGTGGTGGTGCATGCCTGTAATCCGAGCCACTTGGGAGGCTGAGGCAGGAGAAT
>NW_016113171.1:0-1164 GCF_001604975.1 Cebus imitator | reverse complement strand
GAAGTGCTGTGGGTCTGTGCCAACCTCTTTAGTGATGTCCAGTTCAAGATGAGTCATAAGAGGATCATGCTTTTCACCAATGAAGACAACCCCCACGGCAATGACAGTGCCAAAGCCAGCCGGGCCAGGACCAAAGCCGGTGATCTCCGAGATACAGGTGGGTGTATTCCCTGTTCTCTTAAATTGGGACTTAATTTTTTTTTAAGAGATGAGGTCAGGCTGGAACGCAGTGGTTATTCACAGGTGCAATCATAGCACACTCTAGCCTCAAACTCTTGGATTCAAAGGAGTTCAGGAGTCTGGCCTCAGCCTCCCAAGTAGCTGGGACTATAGGCATGTGCCTTTGTGCCCAGTGCAGTTTTATTGCTTTCTGTGTACCTGATATCAAGCATTTGCTTTTTACCATTCAGAGTAAATGAAAAAATAAAGTGAAGCCAGGAGAAGATACCTGTATAACATAAACACTCAAATGGCCATGCCATTAGCTATCCAAAGGACTCTGTCAGAACAAGATTGTCTTGATTTTTTTCTTCTTTTTTTTAGATGGAGCCTCACTGTCGCCCAGGCTGGGGTGCGGTGGAACAATCTTGGCTCACTGCAACCTCCGCCTCCTGGGTTCAAGCAATTCTCTTGCTTAGGCTACAAGCCTCCTGAGTAGCTGGAATTACAGGCATGAGCTGCCATGCCCAGCTAATTTTTGTATTTTTACTAGAGACGGGGTTTCACCAATGTTGGCCAGGCTGGTCTTGAACTCCAGACCTCAGATAATCCACCCACCTTGCCATCCCAAAGTACTGGGATTACAGATGTGAGCCGCTGCGCCCGGCCAATTGTCTTGACTTTAATATTACTATGAATGGTGATTATTTGAATAAGTTGTCTAAAGTCATTATAGCAGCTGATTTCCTTGGCCACTTTCTCTGAGTCCTGAAAATGTTAATAGTCTAGTTTTCAGGGAGCTTTCAAAAGCATATTTCATTTTAACTGGAAGAGCTTCTAACTTGCTGAACATTGTTTTTCCATCCTTCACTTTTGTTTATCCTTGCAACAGGCATCTTCCTTGACTTGATGCACCTGAAGAAACCTGGGGGCTTTGACATATCCTTGTTCTACAGAGATATTATCAGCATAGCAGAGGATGAGGACCTCAGGGTTCACTTTGAG
>NW_016113170.1:0-1165 GCF_001604975.1 Cebus imitator | reverse complement strand
GGGGAGGTGGAGGTTGCAGTGAGCCGAGATCGCACCACTACACTCCAGCCTGATGACAGAGCAAGACTCCACCTCAAAAAAAAAAAAAAAAAAAAGAAAACTTATTTTTGTTCAAAGGCTCTGTTGACATTCTATTAAACACCAACCTATTTAATTTTCATAATGTAAATGGCAGATATTTTCATAATTCTTATGCTAATAAATCATTTCCCTGACATTTTTGGTAAAACCCAGTATTCATAATAAAGTCCACAATCATGAATTGTTTTAAATAATTTCTTCTTATTTGTGATTACATGTATACCTGTACAGGAAGTTAGTATACTCTCACACAAGCTAATTTTTTGGAAGAAAAGTTCAACTGTAGAAACTCCTGGAAACATATAGTGATAAGCATTCTCAGAACTCCAAGAAGGTCATGCCCAGGATACAAATAATCAGGTGGAAAATTATCCCTGATCACCTGGAATAATAATAATTGAAATAATGATAAGGTCAATGAAATTTACAATATTTCAGTAAAAAATAGTAATCTTTAGAAACTATCAACCTTCTCCAAGTGGTAACCACATCCCTCAGATACCATCAGGGGATTTCACTGCTTCAAAAAAGATTGGAAGTTACCAGTTTTACATTTTTTGCATATCTGGTAGTGTTTTTAGGCATTCCAAATGTAGAGTGGCTTTTTTTTTTTTTAATTGACGTAAAGCAGGCATATCCAATTTTTTGGCTTCCCTGGGCAATATTGAAAGAGGGAAACTTGTCTTAGGCCACACATAAAATACATTAACACTAACAATAGCTGATGATCTAAAAAAAAATTATGAAAAGGCCAGGTGTGGTGGCTCATGCCTGTAATCCCAGCACTTTGGGAGGCTGAGGCTAGCGGATCACCTGAGGTCAGGAGAGCCAGACCAGCCTGGCCAACATAGTGAAACCTCATCTCTACCAAAAATACAAAAATTAGTCAGGTGCGGTGGCAGGCACCTGGAATCCCAGCTACTCAGGAGGCTGAGGCAGAAGAATCACTTGAACCAGGGAGATGCAGGTTGCAGTGAGCCAAGTTCTCTTCATTGCACTCCAGCCTGGGAGACAAGAGGGAGAGTTTGTCTCAAAAAAAAAATCACAAAAGAATTCTTTTTTCTCTTTTTTTTTTTTTTTTTTT
>NW_016113169.1:0-1165 GCF_001604975.1 Cebus imitator | reverse complement strand
GAGGCAGGAGAATTGCCTGAACCCGGGAGGCGGAGGTTGCGGTGAGCCGAGATTGCGCCATTGCACTCCAGCCTGGGTAACAAGAGCGAAACTCCATCAAAAAAAAAAAAAAAAAGAAGCAAGCAAGCAAGCAAGTAAGCAAGTGCAAGAGCAAGTTAAAACCAATTCATGAGTTACTGGTTCTTCTATAACTTCAGACTTGTGGCTAGCCTATACCTCAGTCTTGGGGAATTTTAATTCATTAGTCAGCCTAGGAAACATCTATTTTTTTTTAGATGGAGTCTCGCTCTGTTGCCCAGGCTGAGTGCAGTGGTGCAATCTCGGCTCATCACAACCTCTGCCTCCCGGGTTCAAGCGATTCTACTGCCTCAGCCTCCCCAGCAGCTGGGATTAGAGGTGCACACAACCACATTGGTTAATTTTTTTTTTTGGCCGGGCGCGGTGGCTCAAGCCTGTAATCCCAGCACTTTGGGAGGCTGAGGCGGGTGGATCACGAGGTCAAGAGATCGACCATCCTGGTCAACATGGTGAAACCCCGTCTCTACTACAAATACAAAAATTCAGCTGGGCATGGTGGCATGTGCCTGTAATCCCAGCTACTCGGGAGGCTGAGGCAGGAGAATTGCCTGAACCCAGGAGGCGGAGGTTGCGGTGAGCTGAAATCGTGGCCATTGCACCCCAGCCTGGGAAAAAAGAGGGAAACCCCGTCTCAAAAAAAAAAATAAATAAATTTAAAAAAAAAGAGAAGGTCAGATGCAGTGGCTCACGCCTGTAATCTTCGCATTTGGGAAGCCAAGGTGGGTGGATCTGAGGTCAGGTGCTCAAGACCAGCCTGGCCAACATAGGGAAACCCTGTCTCTACTAAAAATACAAAAATTGGCTGGGCGCAGTGGCTCACGCCTGTAATCCCAGCATTTTGGGAGGCCGAGGTGGGTGAATGACTGTCAGGAGATCAAGACCATCCTGGCTAACAAGGTGAAACCCCATCTCTACTAAAAATACAAAAAATTAGTTGGGCATGATGTCAGGCACCTGTAGTCCCAGCTACTTGGGAGGCTAAGGGAGGAGAATTGCTTGAACCTGGGAGGCAGAGGTTGCAGTGAGCCAAGACTACGCCACTGCACTCCAGCCTGGGCAACAGAGCAAGACTCTGTCTAAAAAAAAA
>NW_016113168.1:0-1165 GCF_001604975.1 Cebus imitator | reverse complement strand
AAAAAAAAAAAAAAAAAAAAAACCTCAAGCCTAAAATTTAGTCTAAGTTATTGCTAGTAACTTCAGAAGCCTGAAAGAAGCAAATTCAATCATTTTGGAAAGAACTTCATCCCACATCTCAAAACATTTCCCGAAAAACCTGTTCTAAGAAAAGCAAATTACTAAACACACAAAGAAATAAGAAAGAAATGAGTACAAGAAATAATAATAAAAAGAAGAATCAGACTCTCAAAAACTTCATATATTGAAATTATTAGATACCAAATATAAAATTAAAATGTTGGTTTTATTTCAAGAATTAAAAAGACTTCAGCCGGGCACAGTGGTGCATGCCTGTAATCTCAACACTTTGGGAGGCTGAGACAGGCAGATCACCTAAGGTCAGGAGTTGAAAACCAGCCTGGCCAACATGATGAAACCCCACCTCTATTAAAAATACAAAAATTAGCTGGTGGTGGTAGTGCATGCCTGCAGTCACAATGGCTACTCAGGAGACTGAGGCAGGAGAATTGCTTGAACCCAGGAGGCAACGGTTGCAGTGAGCTGAGATCACAGCACTGCAATTCCCATCTGGGCAATAGAGCAAGATTTCATCTCAATAAAAAGAAACACACACACACACACACACACACACACACACACACACACACACAGATCTGAAAAAGAACAAAACAGAACTTCTAGTAATAAAAAAATCTAATTGAAATAAAAAACTGAATGAATGAGTGAATTTACCAGTTTAGCAGCATATTAGACAAAGCTGAAGAGATAATCAGAAAACTGAAAGACAGAATTGGGGAAAGATCCAGACGGCATACAAGAGAAAGAAATAGAAAATATGTAAAAGAGGTCAAAATATTTGGAAGACTGAGGCCAGGTGTGGTAGCTCATGCCTATAATCTCAACACTCTGAGAGGCTGAGGCAGGTGGATCACTTGAGGCCAGGAGTTTGAGACCAGCCTGGCCAACATAGTGAAAACCTGTTTTTACTAAAAATACAACTTTAGCTAGGCATGGTGGTGTGTACCTGTAATCCCAGCTACTCAGGATCCTGAGGCAGAAGAATTGCTTGAACTTGGGAGGTGAAGGTTTCAGTGAGCCAAGATTGCACCACTGCTCTCCAGCCTGGGTGACAGAGTGAGACTCCATCTAAAAAAAAAAAAAA
>NW_016113167.1:0-1165 GCF_001604975.1 Cebus imitator | reverse complement strand
TTGCTCTGTCACCCAGGCTAGAGTGCAGTGGCACAATCTTGGTTCACTGCAACCTCCACCTCCCGGGTTCAAGTGATTCTCCTGCCTCAGCCTCCCAAGTAGCTGGGACTATAGGCGTGCGCCACCATACCTGGATAATTTTTGTATTTTTAGTAGAGACAAGGTTTCACCATGTTGGTTAGGCTGGTCTCCAACTCCTGACCTCAAATGATCCACCCACTTTGGCCCCCCAAAGTTATCGGGTTACAGGCGTGAGCTACCTCCTGAGGAGGTTACAATTTGCCGAGGGAGAAGGCAGGTGACGGGGGTATGCTGCTCCTTGGACAGCTGGTGCGATCTATCTGTGAGCACTATAAGCACACTTTCATTCCTAACAGTTTTTCTGTGTGGGCTTCCCATTTGACACTGGTCATACCTAGTGCCAGCTGTGTTAAATGCATGTCAACAGGTGGCAGTCACCATTTACTATTCGTTCTGTGTTAGGCACTGTGCTGAGCGCTTTGAATTCCTTATCTTGTTTAACCCTCAGAAGGAACCTGAGAGGTAGGGTTATCACCAACATTTTATGTGAGGAAACTCAGGCTCAGAGAGGTTAATGAGTATGCCCCAAAGCAGCAGCTCTTGAGTGATAGAACTGGGTTTGAAATACAGGTCTGTCTTCCTCCAAAGCTCTACCTCCCCCCGCCCATCCCTGCCCCAGGGAAACTCCATATTTTACTTACAACCTCACCTCTGTGTATTTTTCTCAAGACGTTACATAATAAGTGCCCCAACTTATTTACTCCTAGACGATTATAAAGAAATAAATAGCTGGCCAGGTGCGGTGGCTCACGCCTGTAATCCCAGCACTTTGGGAGGCAAAGGCAGGCAGATCATGAGGTCAGGAATTTGAGATCAGCCTGACCAATAGGGTGAAAATCTGTCTGTGCTAAAAATACAAAGATTAGCCAGGCATGGTGGTGCAGGCCTGTAGTCGCTGAGGCAGGAGAACTGCTTGAACCTGGGAGGCGGAGGTTGCAATGGGTGGAGATCACACCACTGCACTCCAGGCTGGGTGACAGAGAGACAAGAAAGAGAGAGAGAGAGGGGCAAGAAAGAAGAAAGGAAAGAAAGAAAGAAAAGAAAAGAAAAGAAAAGAAAAGAAAAGAAAAGAAAAGAAAAGAAA
>NW_016113166.1:0-1165 GCF_001604975.1 Cebus imitator | reverse complement strand
AAAAAAAAAAGATTTTGAAATATGTTGATATATACAAACAGAAGTTTGAATCTTTCCGAATGTGGAGTGGAAATGCAAGGCTGAGGAGGGGTGGAAAGCAGGGTGTGGCACAGGTCCACCCAGATGAGAAGAGGAGGAGCTGGAACGATAAAGCACGCTCAGAATGAGTGGGAACGAAAAGATGGAGTCGTTGAAGGATCAGCAGATGACAGTGAAGGACTAAAGCTCATGACCTTGAGATTCTTTTCAGAAACATATGTGGTTTACTAGTTGCCCACAGTAATTAACCTGCATAACAGCATAATAAGAGCAGGCTTAGGTATTTGGTCAGATGAGAGTGCCTTGATCTCTCCCTCCATGTGCTTCCCTGTGTTGCAGGCCAGTTACCCACTAATATGTCACATTGTGTCCCTAAGCCCTTCCTGTTGGCCACCAAGAAGCAGCTAGCACGTCTTTACCAAGACCACAGTTATATGTCCTTGTAGCCTGCTATACAATGTAAATAAATAATCTAAAATAAACTTTCACTTTAAATGTCCATAATGAATTTAATTAAGTATAAATACAGGTTCCTATTGAGTATTTGCTGTTTGCCAGGGACTATGTCTGTGTGTTTTGTATAGATTATCTCATTTCACCCTCTTGAAAACTCCATGGGATGGTAGTATCATTATCTCCACTTCACTAATAAAAATTAAGTCTAGAGTGGTAAGTTAACTTTTCCCATGTCATAAAGCTTACATTCAAACTCAAGAGTCTAACTCCAGAGTCCCCACTCTACAATGCTACACTGCATAAAAAAATTTAATTAAGAAGAAAAAAGGTTGGGTGTGGTGGCGTGTAATCCCAGCCCTTTGGGAAGCCAAGTCTGGGGGATTTCTTGAGCCCAGGAGTTCAAGACCAGCCTGGGCAACATGGTGAAACCCTAAATCTACAAAAAATACAAAAAACTAGCTAGGTGTGCTGGTACATGGCTTTAGTCCCAGCTACCTGGGAGGCTGAGGGGGGAAGATCATCTGAGCCCAGGGGGTTGAGGCTGCAGTGAGCCATGATTGCGCCACTGCCCTCCAGCTTAGGCGACAGAGTGAGACCCCCTATCCCCGTTCCCTTGGCAAAAAAGAAGAAAAACAAGAAAAAAGATAACCAGTCATAAGTGTGAAAAAGA
>NW_016113165.1:0-1165 GCF_001604975.1 Cebus imitator | reverse complement strand
AGAGACGGGGTTTCACCATGTTGACCAGGATGGTCTCGATCTCTTGACCTTGTGATCCACCCGCCTCGGCCTCCCAAAGTGCTGGGATTACAGGCTTGAGCCACCGCGCCCGGCCTCCTTCTTTTTTCTTTTTTAAAAATATGGAGTCTTACGCTGCTGCCCAGCCTGCAGTGCAGTGGTGCAATCTTGGCTCACTACAACCTCTGCCTCCTGGGTTCAAGCAATTCTCCTGCTTCAGCCTCGCAAGTAGCTGGGATTATAGGCACCCACCACCACACCCGACTAATTTTTGTATTTTTAGTAGAGACGGGGTTTCACCATGTTGGCCAGGCTGGTATTGAACTCCTGATCTCAAATGAGCTGCCTGCCTCGGCCTCCCGAAGTGCTGGGATTACATGCGTGAGCCACCATGCCCGGCTTTGTTCTCTTCTTTTTCTAATCATCAGTTGGATGAGGACCAGGAGAGGTCCTTACGTATAGGTAAGGACTATATAATAGATATCTAAGAGACAAGGACTCTCAGAGAGGTCCTTCCATGTTTCTGGTGTTCTGGCACACCAAGGTCGGAGCTGTTATAAGCCCTGCCTGTGAATAAAAGAACCATAGCTCAGAGAAGGCTTGCTTCTAGACACACAGTTCAGCGCAGTGGAATGGAGATGGGGACCTGAAGTCCACACCGGTTCCCCAAATGCCCCTGCTTCTCAGCAGTAAGGCAAACAGTAAATACTGCCTTTCAGCTCACTGAGCCTTGGTTTCCTCATCTGGAAAATGGGTGCTTTGGAAGTGGGAGTGGCTGCTACACTTTCCAATCAATGGAGAAAGGAAAGATTAGAGCTGCACAAAGGAGTTGGGCTCTGTCCCCCTTTCACTGCTCTATCCCAGCGGAGCTCCCCAGACCTGGACAGAGCTGCATCCGGGGCCTCCCAAATTCTCCACTGGAGGAACCCAAATGACAGAAGTGGGTGAACATGTCTCTCCTGGGGCAATCTGGGGGTACAGTCTGAAGGGCTGCCACAGACATGTCAATCTTGTCTTAATAACACCTACTAGCTGGTAGCAGTGGCTTATGCCTGTAATCTCAGCATTTGGGAGGCCAAGGCAGGAGGATCGCTTGAGCCCAGGAGTTTGAGGCCAGCCTGGGCAATGTAGTGAGGCTGTTTCTAAT
>NW_016113164.1:0-1165 GCF_001604975.1 Cebus imitator | reverse complement strand
TTTTTTTTTAGACAGAGTCTTGCTCTGTTGCCCAGGCTGGAGTGCAGTGGCGTAGTCTTGGCTCACTGCAACCTCTGCCTCCCAGGTTCAAGCAATTCTCCTCCCTTAGCCTCCCAA
The DNA here is from genome assembly GCF_001604975.1 of Cebus imitator. Classification (NCBI taxonomy): domain Eukaryota; kingdom Metazoa; phylum Chordata; class Mammalia; order Primates; family Cebidae; genus Cebus; species Cebus imitator. The sequence goes on along the minus strand of NW_016113164.1, from coordinate 1,048 downwards.
GTAGCTGGGACTACAGGTGCCTGACATCATGCCCAACTAATTTTTTGTATTTTTAGTAGAGATGGGGTTTCACCTTGTTAGCCAGGATGGTCTTGATCTCCTGACAGTCATTCACCCACCTCGGCCTCCCAAAATGCTGGGATTACAGGCGTGAGCCACTGCGCCCAGCCAATTTTTGTATTTTTAGTAGAGACAGGGTTTCCCTATGTTGGCCAGGCTGGTCTTGAGCACCTGACCTCAGATCCACCCACCTTGGCTTCCCAAATGCGAAGATTACAGGCGTGAGCCACTGCATCTGACCTTCTCTTTTTTTTTAAATTTATTTATTTTTTTTTTTGAGACGGGGTTTCCCTCTTTTTTCCCAGGCTGGGGTGCAATGGCCACGATTTCAGCTCACCGCAACCTCCGCCTCCTGGGTTCAGGCAATTCTCCTGCCTCAGCCTCCCGAGTAGCTGGGATTACAGGCACATGCCACCATGCCCAGCTGAATTTTTGTATTTGTAGTAGAGACGGGGTTTCACCATGTTGACCAGGATGGTCGATCTCTTGACCTCGTGATCCACCCGCCTCAGCCTCCCAAAGTGCTGGGATTACAGGCTTGAGCCACCGCGCCCGGCCAAAAAAAAAAATTAACCAATGTGGTTGTGTGCACCTCTAATCCCAGCTGCTGGGGAGGCTGAGGCAGTAGAATCGCTTGAACCCGGGAGGCAGAGGTTGTGATGAGCCGAGATTGCACCACTGCACTCAGCCTGGGCAACAGAGCGAGACTCCATCTAAAAAAAAATAGATGTTTCCTAGGCTGACTAATGAATTAAAATTCCCCAAGACTGAGGTATAGGCTAGCCACAAGTCTGAAGTTATAGAAGAACCAGTAACTCATGAATTGGTTTTAACTTGCTCTTGCACTTGCTTACTTGCTTGCTTGCTTGCTTCTTTTTTTTTTTTTTTTTGATGGAGTTTCGCTCTTGTTACCCAGGCTGGAGTGCAATGGCGCAATCTCGGCTCACCGCAACCTCCGCCTCCCGGGTTCAGGCAATTCTCCTGCCCC
>NW_016113163.1:0-1165 GCF_001604975.1 Cebus imitator | reverse complement strand
AAAAAAAAAAAAAAAAAAAAAAACGACAACAGAAAAACAATCTTATTCAGAACATTCCGGTAACTTTTTTGTGTATGTACATGGCTGTACTATAAATAGTTGGTTTGTATGAGATGGTTAAAAAAGGCCAAAGATTAAAAGATTTCCTTTTTTTCCTTTTTTGTCTAGGACGCTGCTGTTTATTATTTATTTATTTATTGGCCTGTGTGATGTATGTGTGAAACAACGTTGTCCAACAATAAACAGGAATTTTATTTTGCTGAGTTGTTCTAAAAAAGAAAAGAAAAGAAAAGGGACACAGTTATTCGCATTTTACAGGTGGAGAAACTGAGGCTCAAACAGGGGAAATCGCCAGCCCTAAGTCACGTAACCGGTGAGGGGTGGATTACAGGCATGGTGGCGCGCGCCTGTAATCCCCGCTACGCGGGAGGCTGAGGCAGGAGAACTGCTTGAACCCAGGCAGCGGAGGCTGCAGTGAGCCAAGATCGCGCCACTGCACTGCAGCGTGAGCGACAGAGTGAGACTCCGTCCCAAAAAGAAAAAGAAAAGGAGCCCTCTGCAAAATGAACAGTGCTTTTCCAGAGTTTCTGTCCTCAGTTGCACTGTCTGCAGTCCCCTTCCTTCTCCCACCCCTGCCAAGTCCTTCTCAACGCCCTAAAACTCTGGGATCTCCAGAGTATTCCAGTAGAGCATCCAGCCCCAAATGCCCCCAGAGGACCCGAGTCTCCCAGAATAAGCAGCGGGGGTTTGGTGTAACACCGCCATCTCCTGGCCGCTCCCGTGAACTACGGCTCTGGCTGGGCCACGGAGCACCTACAGAGGACTGGACACCCCTCCAGGAGCCACAGGACACTGATATGCAACAGACTGAATGCGGAAGCAGCTATCAGAACGCAAGACAATCTGTCTTCTATTAAGCCAGACATTAAAGACATTTACCCAAAGAAACTACAACAATGCTGTCTTCTCGCTAAATTTATTTTGTTTTGGAAAATACGGTTATTTGCAATAAAGTATGTGTTATTTTTGTTAATATGCAATGGGTTTACTGTTATTGTGGTTTTTCCATGAATTAATAAACAAATCTTTTTTAAATGTTTCTGTTTTAATTTCTAACACGGTAGAGTCTCTCTACAATGGTTTCCTTCTCCTGTGCCTGTCCCCC
>NW_016113162.1:0-1165 GCF_001604975.1 Cebus imitator | reverse complement strand
CGTCTCTACTAAAACTACAAAAAATTAGCTGGGCATGGTGGTGCGTGCCTGTAATCCCAGCTACTCAGGAGGCTGAGGCAGGAGAATTGCCTGAACCTAGGAGGCGGAGGTTGCAGTGAGCCCAGATTGTGCCATTGCACTCCATTCTGGCGACTGCCAGACTCCCTCCCAAAAAAAAAAACAAAAAAACAGAAGTTTGGGCTCGGCGTGGTTGCTCACGCCTGTAATTCCAGCACTTTGGGAGGTTGAGGCATGATAGATCACCTGAAGTCAGGAATTTGAGACTAGCCTGACCAACATGGTGAAACCCCGTCTCTGCCAAAAAAACGTAAAAATTAGCCAGGCATACTAGTGGGCTCCTGTAATCCCAGCTACTTGAAAGGCTGAGTGAGGCAGGAGAATCACTTAAGCCTGGGAGGTGGAGGTTGTAGTGAGCCAAGATTGTGCCATTGCACTCCAGCCTGAGCAACGAGAGCAAAACTCCATCTCAGGAAAAAAAAAAAAAACAGTAGTTTGGATGATATTGATTTCAATCGTTGGCCTTGTGCAGTGGCTCACACCTGTAATCCCAGCACTTTGGGAGGCTGAGGCGGGCGGATCACTTAAGGCCAGGAGTTCAAAACCAGCCTGGCCAAGATGGTGAAACCCTTTCTGTACTAAAAATGCAAAAATTAGCCGATGTGGTGGTGCACGCCTGTAGTCCCAGGTACTCGGGAGGCTGAGGCAGTTGAATTGCCTGAACCCGGGAGGCAGAGATTACAGTGAGCCAAGATCATGCCACTACACTTCAGTCTGGAGACAGAGTGAGACTCTGTCTCAAAAAAAAAGTTGATTTCAGTTCTCATGGATGACTCTGAAGGGTTCAAGAATTCAGTAGAGGGAATAACTGCAGCTGTGGTAGAAAGAGCAATAGAACTAAAATTAGAAATGCAGCCTGAAGCCGGGTGCAGTGGCTCACGCCTGTAATCCCAACACTTTGGGAGGCCGAGGCAAAGGATCACCTGAGGTCAGGAGTTCAAGATCAGCCTGACCAACATGGAGAAACCCCATCTCTACTAAAAATAGAAAAAATTAGCCAGGCGTAGTGGCGCATGTGTGTAATCCCAGCTACTCGGGAGGCTGAGGCAGGAGAATCACTTGAATCTGTGTGGTGGAGGTTGCATTG
>NW_016113161.1:0-1166 GCF_001604975.1 Cebus imitator | reverse complement strand
CTGTATTTATGCCTAGTTTGGATATTTTACGTGATTCTATATTATCTCCAAGATTAGCTTAAGACTTATACCTCTTTCATTGATGTTTAGTGATTGCCCTAAGGTTGAAATATACAACTTTAATTAATCACAGTTCACTTTGAAATAATATTAATACAACTTCATTTTTAGTGTTAAAAACGAGTATACACTTAAGAATTCCATCCTGTGTATTGTGCTATTGATTTTATATATTTTACTTTTGAATATGTTATTAATTAAACATAATAATCCAGTAGTATTTTTTATTCATTTATTTCTTAACACAATTAAAGTAGATATAACCTTTTATAATTTACCTTTACTTCCATTTTCATGGATCTTATTTCTTGGTGATGATGTAGTCTTCTCTACCACGCTATTTTTGCTTTAAAAATGTATTTAATATTTCTTTTTCCTTCACCAGAGTGTACATTCTTTATTTTTTATTGTGTATATTTAAGATTTAAAATTTTATAATTATATATAACTAAAATTATATATGTATATAAAATTTTAGTTATATGTATGTATATAAATAGAATGAAAAATAATCACCACAATCAAGCTAATTAACTTTTCCATCACCTCACATAATTACTTTTTTTATTTTGGTGAAAACACATAGGATCTACCCTTTATCAAATTTAAAGCATGTAATACAGTACTGATACCACTAATCACCATGCTGTATATTAGATATTTGGAGCTTATTTATCTTGCATAACTGAAAAGTAGGTCTGCAGGTAGTGAATTCATTGTCTTTCTTTGCTCTAATATTTGTATTCCTTCTTTATTTTTGAAATTAACTTTTGCTGGTTAAACTTTTTTTCTTTTTAGATATTAAAGATGTTACTCCATTGTCTGGTAGAGTATCATAAATTCTGATGAGAATTCTATCTTTCTTATCTTTTGTTCTCCGTATGTAACAATTCTTTTTTCCCCATCTCAGTTTGATTTCAAGATTGCCTTTTTAACTTTGGTTTTCTTTGGATTAATATATCCTATCTTGATAAATTGTTATTACTTGTTCACCCTGCTTGATTTTTATCTCCTTCTGTATTTATGCCTAGTTTGGATATTTTACGTGATTCTATATTATCTCCAAGATTAGCTTAAGACTTATACCTCTTTCATTGATGTTTAGT
>NW_016113160.1:0-1166 GCF_001604975.1 Cebus imitator | reverse complement strand
AAAAAAAAAAAAAAAAGTAAATAAATATAAAAAATATAAAAATAGAAAGTGTTTTACAATGACATCAGTCATTTAAAGGTCTCAAAAAGGCCATCTTGTGAGGAAAAACAAAAGTGGTAATCTTTTTCAATAATGAACCTTTTTTGTTAAAGCCTTGATCTTTTTCTAGATCTCATGAAAATATTAATATGGTAAAAAGGATATATTACCAAAGAACAAGCCCGAATAAACCTGATTTTAATGTTTACTTATATTTTTGTACCTATTCTTGCCTTTCCCTTATTGAAAAAAAAAGTATCATATAATAAAATTAAGAGAGCCAGAGTAATAATCCACAAGTACACAGACCCTGACTGCACATGTGAATGGCACTACCTGTCCACCTGTCCACCTGTCCCTGGGAGCAACAGCAGGTGCTCTATGTTATGGGCAATTCCAGGCCTGGAGCCAGAACTCCACCCAGCTTCCCAACTTAAGAAAGCACGGAGTGGCTGGGTGCCATGGCTGACACCAACAATCCCAGCACTTTGGGAGACCAAGATGGGTGGATCACTTGAGCCCAGGATTTTGAGACCAGCCTGGGCAACATGGTGAAACACCGTCTCTACAAAAAATACCAAAAAATCATGGAGGCATGGAGGCTGCAGTCCCAGCTATTCAGGAGATTAAAGTGAAAGTATCACCTGAGTTTGGGAAGTCAAGGCTGCTGTGAGCCGAGATGATGCCACTGCATTACAGCCTGGGCAATGGGAGAGAGACCCTGTTTTAAAAAAAAGAAAGAGGCCGGGCGTGGGGGCTCACGCCTGTAATCCCAGCAGTGTGGGAGGCTGAGGCCAGTGCATCAGGAGGTCAGGAGTTCAAGACCAGCCTGGCTCACACACCTGTCTCTCCTAAGAATACAAAATTAGCCAGGCGTGGTAGTGCACACCTGTAACGCCAGCTACTCGGGAGGCTGAGGCAAGAGAATCAATTGAACCTGGGAGGCGGAAGTTGCAATGAGTGAGATCCCATCACTGCACCCCAGCCTGGGCGACAGAGAGAGACTCCTCTCAGAAGAGAAAAGAAACCAAACCAAACCAAAAGGCAATGTAAACTATGAAGAGACATGATTCTAGGAAAAAGTTGAATTAACTCTCATTTCCTTTTTCTTTTTTTTTTTTTTTTTT
>NW_016113159.1:0-1166 GCF_001604975.1 Cebus imitator | reverse complement strand
TGGTGGGTTCAGTAGAGGTGGTAGTGGTGGTAGTTGTGACTGTAGTCTCAGTGGAAGTGACAGCAGTTGTCATGGCAGACTGTTCAGTTGTAGTGTCAACTGTTGTTGTGGAGATGGGTTCAGCAGAGGAGACAGTGCTGGCTGCTATGGTTGTACTCACAGTGGAGGTACCTGTACTTGTGGTGGCAGGTTGTTCAGTTGCAGAGCTGGCTGTCATTGTGGTGATAGGTTCAGTAGAGGTGGTAGTTGTGGTGTCTGTGGTTGTAGCCTCAGTGGTAGTACCTGCAGTTGTGGTGGCAGACTGTTCAGTTGTAGTGCTGGTTGTTGTTGTGGTGGGTTCAGTAGAGGTGGTAGTGGTGGTGGTTGTGATTGTACTCTCAGTGGAAGTGCCAGCTGTTGTGCTGGCAGACTGTTCAGTTGTAGTGCTGGCTGCTGTTATGGCTATGGGTTCAGTTGAGGTGGTGGTGGTAGTGTCTGTGGTTGTAGCTTCAGTGGAAGTACCTGCAGTCGTGGTAGCAGACTGTCCAGTTGTAGGGCTGGCTACTGTTGTTGTGGTGGGTTCAGTAGAGGTGGTAACGGTGGTGGTTGTGATTGTACTCCCAGTGGAAGTGCCAGCAATTGTGGTGGCAGACTGTTCAGTTGTAGTACTCGCTGTTGTTGTGGCTATGGGTTCAGTTGAGGTGGTGGTGGTGGTGGTGGTTGTGGTTGTAGCCTCAGTAGAGGTGCCTGCAGTTGTGGTGGCAGACTGTTCAGTTGAAGTGCTGGCTGTTGTGGTGGTGGTGGGTTCAGTAGAGATGGTAGTGGTGGTGGCTGTGGTTGTAGTCTCCGTGGAAGTACCTCCAGTTGTGGTGGCAGACTGTTCAGTTGTAGTGCTGGCTGTTGTCGTGGTGGTGGGTTCAGTAGAGATGGTAGTGGTGGTGGTTGTGGTCGTAGCCTCAGTGGAGGTACCTGCAGTTGTGGTGGCAGACTGTTCAGTTGTAGTGCTGGCTGTTGTTGTGGTGGTGGGTTCAGCAGAGGTGGTGGTGGTGGTAGCTGTGGTTGTAGCCTCAATGGAAGTGCCAGCAATTGTGGTGGCAGACTGTTCAGTTGTAGTGCTGGCTGTTGTTGTGGCTATGGGTTCAGTGGTGGTGGTTGTGGTAGCAGCCTCAGTGGAAGTGCCTGCAGTT
>NW_016113158.1:0-1166 GCF_001604975.1 Cebus imitator | reverse complement strand
CAATCATGGCTCACTGCACCCTCCAGGAGGTGGAGGCCTCCTGGCCTCAAGTGATCCACCCACCTCAGCCTCCCTAGTAGCTGGGACTGCAGGTGCATATCACCATCCCTGAATAACTTTTTGTATTTTTAGTAGAGATGGGGTTTCACCATGTTGACCAGGCTGGTTTCGAACTTCTAGGTTCAAGAAATCCACCCACCTCAGCCTCCCAAAGTCCTGGGATTACAGGCACGAGCCACTGTGCCTAGCCTTGCTTAGGCCTCTTGATTCAGTCAACTTATATCTTTTGCCAAATTTGAAACATATTTTCAGCCCTTATTTCTTTGAGTATTTTTTCAGCCCTGACCTCCTTTTGTGACTTCAATGACATGAAAGTTAGATTTTTTCATTACGGTCTAACAGCTCCCTGAGGTTCTATTTGGTTTTTTGGGGTTCTGATTTATCTGTGTTATCCAGGTTAGATGATTCCAGTTCACAGATTCCTTCCTCTGTGTGCTCCATTCTGTGTTTGAGGCTCCTTTTATATAATCTATTTCTTTGCTGAGGCTTTCCATTTTTTCTTTGGTTCCAAGTGTGTTTGTAACATTTCTGCCAGTCTGGCCAACATGGCAAGACACCGTCTCTACAAAAAATACAAATATTAGCTGAGCATGGTGGCATGTGCCTGTAGTCCCAGCTGCTCAGGAGAGTGAGGTGAGAAAATTACTAGAGAATCACTGGAGGATTACAGACAGGGCATGACCCTATCTCTAATCAAAAACAAAACCAACAACAACAACGAAAATTTCCGTTATGTTGCTGTTGGCATCTATTGATTGCCTTTTCATTTGGTTTGAGATCTTCCTGGTTCTGGGCCATGAGTGATTTTCAGAGTTTTTTGTTGTTGTCATTGTTTTGGGTTTTTTTTCAAGGTCTCACTCTGCCACCTAGGCTGGAGTGCAGTGGCACGATCACAACTCACCGCAGCCTTATCTTCCCAGGCTCCAGTGATCTCCTGCTTCAGCCACCTGAGTAGCTGAGATCACAGACATGTACCACAACACCTGCTTGATTTTTTTATTTTTTGTAGAGATATGTTCTCCCCATGTTGTCCAGGCTGGTCTCAAACTCCTGAGCTCAAGTAATCCACCCATCTCAGCCTCCCAAAGTGCTGGGATTGCAGGTGT
>NW_016113157.1:0-1166 GCF_001604975.1 Cebus imitator | reverse complement strand
GTAGAGACGGGGTTTCACCATGTTGACCAGGATGGTCTCGATCTCTTGACCTCGTGATCCACCCGCCTCGGCCTCCCAAAGTGCTGGGATTACAGGCTTGAGCCACCGCGCCCGGAGACAATAGCCACCCTTAACAGGTATGGGGTGGTATCCCGTTGCAGTTTTCATTGGTATTTCCTAATGATTAGAGATGATAAGCATTGTTTCATGTATCTTTTGGCCATTTGTATGTCTTCTTTTGAGAAATGTTTGTTTGGGTTTCTTGCCCATTTTAAAATCAGATTATTTGTTTTCTTTCTATAGAGTTGTTTGAGTTCCTTATATTTTGGATATGAATCCCTTTTCAAATGTATGACTTGCAAATATTTTCTCCCAATTCATAGACAGTCTCTTCACTCTGTTAGTTGTTCCTTTTTTTGTGGAAAAATAATCCATTTTGATGCTTCAATCAATTGACTGATGATTTTTCTGTCTTGAACTCTTGTTAGGTTTCTTGGCATATCTACGTATTGTTTGGTATCCATATTTTTTAGAAGAATACAGAGTGATAAGACAATTTGGAGAATATTTCACTGTACAATAACTAAGAGAACAGAAAAAGATGTACTCTGATATTTAAAAAAAAGAAGTTGCAATTGATTGGCTCAGAAAAACAAAACGCCAGAAAACATATTGGAATTTTTAAAAAAGAAAGCTTATTATTATTTTTTAAAATAACATTTTTACTAGAAATATTATCAACAATGCCCTTGATAAATCTCCAAGAAAGACACAGACATCAAGGGAAAATCCATAGGAGCACAGCCTGCTTGGGGGGCATGCAAGTGTTCAATTCACAGAGTCTCATGCTCAGAAGGACTCCATACTTGGTTTCATGCTCGGCTGTTGCCATCTTGAAATTCTTTTCCTTTTTTGTTTTGAGACGGACGGAGTTTCACTCTTGTTGCCCAGGCTGGAGTGCAGTGGTGCGATCTCGGCTCACCACAACCTCCACCTCCTGGGTTTAAGCGAGTCTCATGCCTTAGCCTCCCAAGTAGCTGGGATTATAGGCATGTGCCACCATGCCCAGCTAATTTTTGTATTTTTTTTTAGTAGAGACAGGGTTTCTCTATGTTGGTCAGGCTGGTCTCGAACTCCCAACCGGCCGCCTTGGCCTCTCGAAGTTT
>NW_016113156.1:0-1166 GCF_001604975.1 Cebus imitator | reverse complement strand
CAGCTATCAGAGCACAGGGCAGTGATCAGTGGACAAGCATCCTTTTTTACCCACCTTATCTCCTCAAAGCCGCTCCAGCCGGGCGCAGTGGCTCATGCCTGTAATCCCAGCACTTTGGGAAACCAAGGCAGGCAGATCACGAGGTCAGGAGTTCGAGACCATCCTGGCCAACATGGTGAATCCCTGTTTCTACTAAAAATACAAAAACTAGCTGGGCATGGTGACACGTACCTGTGAGCCCAGCTACTTGGGAGGCTGAGGCAAGAGAATTGCTTGAACCAGGGAGTTGGAGGTTGCAGTGAGCCGAGATCATGCCGCTGCACTCCAGCCTAGCAACAGAGCAAGACTCTGTCTCCCCCCCCAAAAAAAAAAAAGGCTCTCCCAAGTAAAAACCTTCTTTAGGGCACCATCATCAAGCTCCTTGGACTATCCTAACAACCTCTAAACTCCTGCCTTTAGTCTTCCTTTGTGCCTCACCCACAATTCATCCTCCACATTTAAGCCTTCAGTGGTACTTCTTTCCTTGCCATTAAAATAACATCCAAATTCCTTTACATATAGAATGGTAAGCTGCTATAAATTCACAATCCCCAAAACTCAATGAACAATCCATATTGCCTGTCAGTTTTTCCAGGGTTTCCATTCTCCAGTGACTATAGGTGGTCCCTGAGCTATGATGGTTCAACTTAAAATTCTGACTTTACGATGGTGCAAAAGCCATACATTCAGTAGAAACCATACTTCTTAGCTGGGTGCAGTGGCTCACCCTATTTGTAATCCCAGCACTTTGGGAGGCCAAGGTGGGAGAAACTCTTAAGCCCAGGAGTTCAAGACCAGCTTGGACAACACAGAGAGATCCCATCTCTATTAAAAATATTTTTCAAAAAGGAAAAAAGAGGCCAAGTTCGAGACCAGCCTGGGCAATAGAGAGACCCCATCGCTATTAAAAATATTTTTTTTTTTTTTTGAGACGGAGTTTCGCTCTTGTTACCCAGGCTGGAGTGCAATGGCGCGATCTCGGCTCACCGCAACCTCCGCCTCCCGGGTTCAGGCAATTCTCCTGCCCCAGCCTCCTGAGTCGCTGGGATTACAGACACACGCCACCATGCCCAGCTAATTTTTTTTTTTGTATTTTTAGTAGAGACGGGGTTTCACCATGTTGACCA
>NW_016113155.1:0-1166 GCF_001604975.1 Cebus imitator | reverse complement strand
TTTTTGAGACGGAGTTTTGCTCGTTACCCAAGTTGGAGGGCAGTGGTGTAATCTTGGCTCACTGCAGCCTCTGCCTCCTGGGTTCAAGTCATTCTCCTGCCTCAGCCTCCGGAGTAGCTGGGATTACAGGTGCCTGCCACCACACCTAGCTTATTTTCTGTATTTTTACAGAAACGGGGTTTCATCATGTTAGTCAGGCTAGTCTCGAAATCCTGACCTGAGGTGATCTGCCCACCTCAGTATCCCAAAGTGCTGGGATTACAGGTGTGAGCCACTGCGCCCAGCCAAACAATTCTTAAACATGGAGGCAACTGATCAAGTCCAAACCAATGGCAGAGTGGTTCTCTGACATCCAAGCACAGAAAGTCAAGCCAACCAAAGGCCTTCATTGTAAAGCTGCATTGCTATCCTTGCTGGGGAGAAGCTGCAGTAAAACAGCAGGGCTTCTTCAAGAGAAATGGATGTCAAATGCCCTTGAGCATCTAGAGGGAAAGACACAGAGGGGCAACCTCCCCAACTGTGTTCAGCCAGTGAGCTGAACCAGGGAAGAAAATTACCAGTATGTCCCAGGATCATTTTTCCTCTTGTCTTCTTCCTCTCCTGGCTTGCATTTCAAACAAGTTGCTAAGTCCTTAGTGGGGTTTTAAAGAAGCTTTTTAAAGTACAAGGGCAGTGAGTGGTGGGGGGAATGTTAAGCTTACATATCTGTGTACCCACTGTCCAGAATTGGTCAATGTTAATGTTTTGCATTTCAGCTTCATTTTTTTTAAATAATACAGATAAATATTATAGGTAGAGCACCTTTTATTCTTCCCACCAATGCTAGTCCTCATCTTTTCTGGAGATCTCTCTCTCTCTCTCACACACACACATGCATACCCATGTACGTATATATGAACAGTATGGACAATGTTTTGTGTTTTTTAAAGTCTACATAGATGTTTGATATAGCACAACTCTCTTTATTTTTATCTCCTCTCTCTGTCTGCCTCTCCTGTCTTTATTTCTCCTCTTTGTATAACATACATGTAATATATATTAATATAGAGTACATATATAAATACTGTATGCATATTGGTAAACAATGTGTATAATGTCTTTTGATTTCATTAAAATTTAAACACATTCCCCGCAGCACTACTTGTGATAGGAAAAAAAAAAAAAAA
>NW_016113154.1:0-1166 GCF_001604975.1 Cebus imitator | reverse complement strand
CTCAGGAGGCTGAGGCAGGAGAATTGCCTGAACCCAGGAGGCGGAGGTTGCAGTGAGCCGAGATCGCGCCATTGCACTCCAGCCTGGGTAACAAGAGCGAAACTCCGTCTCAAAAAAATAAATAAATAAATAAATAAAATAAAATAAAATAAAATAAAATAAAATAATAAAAATAATCTATGGTGTGGATCTACCACATTTTCCTCACTCGTCCTCCCAGCGATGGGGACCTCTAGCTCCCTGCCCTCACAAACAGTATTTCTATAAAACTTACACATGCCCTTTTGTTAACCTGAGAGAAATCCACTGGTATGTAGACCCTGCAACAGCACTAGTAGGTTACTGGGTTTGTGGCTTGTATAGCACTAATTTGACCAAGTTGGGCCTAGTTACTTGCAAAAAAGCTACAGTGGTCCACAGTCCCACCAGCAATACATGGAGGATCCTGTATTTCCACATTCCCTCCAATCTTTGGCGATATCCGGCTTCCTAATTTCTGCCAGTTTAATGGATATAAAGTAATGTTAATGGATTTAATTTGAACTTCTGTTGATCATCATGATTTTGAGTAGCTTGTTTCTAGGTTTATTAACTTTTCTGTAAATTTTCTATTCATATCATGCACCCATTTGCAATATTTTTCTCCTTGATTTATAGAAGTTTCTTGCATATTCTAAAAGATATTACTCTCTTCTTTTTCTTCTTTGACATTACAAATACCTTCTCACATTCTGACAGCCTCTGTTAAATGGGTCCATGGTATCATTCACTGACAAAATTCAATCTAGGTATAATAAAATCCATCACTATTTAAAACCTTACATATTGCACTTTTAGAGATTTATTTATGATGTCTGTGTTCTATGTGTTGACCTCATTTTTCCCTACTCTATATAGGCTTCTTCCCTGCAATGACAGAAGAGGGCTGCCAGCAGCTCCAAGATTAAAATGTCATAGCTTTACAACCAAGCCATCAAAAGCCCTGGGTTTGAGTCCTGTTTGCCTCAGGGATAGCCTCTGAGGTCAGCAGCACAGGGACTTCAACCCCATCCAAAACACCAGGATGAAGAGATGGGAATGAATGGAGTGATTTCTCAAAGGAACATCAAGGCATTTTTTTTTTCAACAGTAGGAAAATGAATGCTGGGCCTGCAAAAGCAAAAGAT
>NW_016113153.1:0-1167 GCF_001604975.1 Cebus imitator | reverse complement strand
AAGACACAGGACTCCAAGATCAAACACAAAGAACTTTGCTGCTCATGGCACAGCAGGCAGCATGAGCTTCATGTTCACATCAGTTTCCTTTGGCTCCTCAGTCACCTTGGTGTGGTGCAGAGAAAACCCAGGTGGATGCTGGACACACAGTGACTTTGTTTCATAGTCGAAGAATTCCGAGCTTAGGAAACCCAAATCTTTCATAAAGTATATGAAACCAAAAGCACCAAACCTTTGCCTGATAGGAGACACCATCTCTGTCTTCCCAGGAGGAGGAAGATGCAAACATTTTTGAAAGATAAAGACAAAGGGAATAAGGATCTTTGTTCTGAAACATGCAGTAATACAAGAAACATATAAACAGTATTCTCCCTATGCTCATCGTACCCGATCTATCTTCTGGCCCTCATATCTCAATAGCTGTGGGAAATTGGACAAGTTACTTATCTTCGTTGTGCCACACTTTTTTATGTGTTAATGGGAATAATAATAGTGCCTAAAACATAAAGTTATTATGATTCTTCAAAGAGCTAATACATATAAACAGCCTGGCACATTATTAAGTGCCATTTAAATCATAATTAAATAACAGAATAGTAATAAGTACTTATTACTATCACCATCCTCATATTTACTGTTCCTTTTCCATTTTGTCTGCCACTGGCACTTGGCTTCTCTTGTCTACTGCAGTGTAGCCTTACCATGATTCTGTACCCAGACTCTCACCTCCCCCATTTACTCTTCGTGCAATTTCCAAAATTTATTTCCTAACGTAAATACCAATGATGCCCACTTGATTCTTTCAGAAATTTTTGATGGTTCCAGGGTACAGACAGAAAGTGGCCTGCAGTATGGAATTCAGGATCCTACTCAACATGACTGTAAGCTCGCCTCTTTCCCCTTTAGACTTCAGTAGTTTTGACTTTTTGTATTTTATGGAGAAATTAGGCACAGCTAGGCACCCACACCTTTGATCCTGCTGCTTTGCCAGTCAGAGACCCTTTTATCTTTACCTGTGAAAATTCCTGTAATATGACTGAGGTCAGTTCATTCCATTGTTTCCCCAAGCCTTCTTACAAGCACACACTCTGCCCGGCTTATCTTTCAATACTTTCTTGGTTGTAAGATCGTTTCTAGCAAACAAGTTTCATATTCATCAACCATCCA
>NW_016113152.1:0-1167 GCF_001604975.1 Cebus imitator | reverse complement strand
TTATTTACATTAGAAAAAGAGTGTAATAAGAATATTTGCATGTAGCCATAATATTTGCATGTATGAAAAACACTGGCTTCCAAAATAACTGCTGTCTCCTGTATGCATAGAAAGAGATCCATTTGTAATTTAACAATTTGAAATATTCATGTGGATATTTACATGAAAAGGATGTCTAGTAAATTGCACATTTATTCAAATGCAGTTGAAATAGCATCCTTAGAGTCAATTTTTAAGTTAAAACTCCTGAATTAATCAATAAACTAAAAAAAAAAACCCTCCTAGCTGATATAAATACAAAGTATTTCCATTAGTAATATTAAATTCATTATCAACTCTGTGCACATGGATTTTTTTCCCCAAAATTTTCTTAACAGGGAAGACAGGAGTGTCTAACATAGTGTGGAAGGTACAAAAATCTAGAAAATCATTTAAATCTTTGGGATTATCATTAGAAAAAAGTGCTTCAAATCCATCCTGTTTGTTGTAAGAAGTAAAAGGTCATAATCAAATAGACATTATAATCACAACATCATCTGGTCAAATGTGATTTTCAAAATACTTAAATGGTTCTTTTTACCTACAATATTTCCATGCAAAGTCCACAGTTTAAACAAATAATTCCTGATCTATAAATATCAATGTCTCCTAATTAACATGCCACCCAATGGATTATTTAGATTCATCTTAAGCAAGTTTAAAATACATGATTTCTTAAATGCCTGTTAAAAAAAAAAACAACTGCAGTGAGCAATACCTCTAATTAAACACAATCTCATCATGGTTCTAAAATCCAAGAATGTGAATAAGCGTTTGTGGAAATGATTTCTGTTTCTACACATATAAATAATTAGTAATAAAATATAAATTATAATCATTTAGAATGAAGTCACAAAGAACAATTCTTTTTTTTACCAATTTTCAGAATCAACTCTTAGTTTCTTAGTTCTTTGGGGTTTTTTTAAAACCATCTATTAGAAGGAAAAAAAATTCCAAGTTTAAACCAATCACCTTGAGTCTGGAAAATCTCACCGTCCCAGAAAAGAACCATAAAGATCAATGAAAGGCTGTCAGAAGACAATAGTAAAATGGACAACTCAATTAGCAGGATGAATACACACTCAGACACCCAGGGCTACACTTCCCATTGTCCCTTCCATTTAAAAA
>NW_016113151.1:0-1167 GCF_001604975.1 Cebus imitator | reverse complement strand
AGATGGGGTTTTGCCATGTTGGCCAGGCTGATCTCCAACTCCTAACCTCAAGTGATCTGCCTCCCTCAGCCTCCCAAAGTGCTGGGATTACAGGCATGAGCCACCGTGCCCAGCCTGGAAGACAACCTTTAGACTGGGTCTTGGTAGCTGGTTTGAGAAGGGTAAGAAGGGAATTCCAGCATGAGACAGGCCTGCGGTACCCTGAATATGGACCACAGAGGTGCCAAGCATCTGGTCCATATTCAGGGTACCGCAGGCCTCCTATTTGTCTAGAAGCAGGATTAGTGGAGTGTCTGGGGTGCAGGGAGATAAACTTTGGAAAATGCAGGTGCTGAGGACACTCACTTGTTCTCTGATAGCCTCCCTCCGAAGGTGGCGCAGTGGGTGGAGATGCCTTTCCTCAACATAATCACGGATATCACAGTGGACATTTACTGAGCACTTACTGGCTGGCAGGCATTGTGCTAAATGCCACACCTGCTTTTTTATTTTTATTTTTCTTAAACTGTTAAAGATGTTCCATTTACATTTCTAGTTGCTGTAAAAAGAAGACTGCTCGATAGTTGTTACTCACGCCTCTCTGTCTGGTCTTTGCTTGAGTTGTCGCCTCAGCCAGCCCATTCTGGCATGTCACCCACACCCCCAAAACTTACTCTGAGCTTGTTGGGTGAGCTTCAGGAGACACTGTGAGCTGCTGCAGTGATGGGCCTGAAATGTTGCTGGCTGACGGCACAGCCCCTCCAGAGGCCTCTGTATTCTGCACAGGCCAGCATCCCCCAAGCCCCCACCATATGAATGAAAATTTTGGTTTGGGGCTGGACCTCTTTACTTTTTTTTTGAGACAGAGTCTCACTCTGTCAGCCAGGCTGGAGTGCAGTGGCACAATTTTGGCTCACTGCAACCTCAGCCTCCCAGTTCAAGTGGTTCCCCTGCCACAGCCTCCTGAGTAGCTTGGGCTACAGGGACGTGCCACCATGCCCTGCTAATTTTTGTATTTTTCATAGAGATGGGGTTTCGCCATGTTGGCCAGGCTGATCTCATTCTCCTGATCACAGGTGATCCACCTGCCTTGGCCTCCCAAAGTGCTGGGATTACAGGCGTGAGCCCATAACAGAGCAAGACTCCATCTCAAAAAACAAAACAAAACAAAACACCACATTTCTAAAT
>NW_016113150.1:0-1167 GCF_001604975.1 Cebus imitator | reverse complement strand
GAAACCTAGACTAACACATACTGATTTCCACTGTATGATTCCCAATAAAACTGATTAACTCCAGCCTAAGGTCCCTGGGGCCAGGGGTTAATTTTTTTAGGGGTTGGTACTTACCAGTGGGTAAGTTTGTGGTTCAGCAGAGGATGCCTTAATGAGTTCTTCTGCATCCTCAGCAGCCTGTCTGTCAAAAAATTTGCTCACCCAAAGTATTTTGAATAGCCTTTTTCTCTTTCTAGTTTTTTCTTTCTCTCTTTCCTTCCTTCTTGCCTGCTTTTCTTTCCTTCTTTCTTTATTTCTCTTTCTTTTTTTCATTCATATGCTTTAACTTTTCACTACCTTAGTTTTTCACTTATTACTCAGCTGATAATATCATATCTTTCTTAATATAACTCAGTAAATTATATTTTAAAAGTAGCGTGGAATAGTAGAGTCATCTTGCTTCAAATAATTTGAAAGTATAGAAAGTTTGCACTTGTGCATGTATGTGTTTGTGTTAGACTTCATATATGAAAGTTAGTTCAACTGAGGACAGGCTTTCAATAACATGATATGCATACACACTTTTTTTTTCATTTTTTAGATGGAGTCTTGGTCAGTCTCCAGGCTCGAGTCTTGCTCTGTCTCCAGGCTGGAATGCTGTGGTATCATCTTGGTGCATTGCAACCTCTGCCTCCCGAGTTCTAGTGATTCTCTTGCCTCAGCCTCCAGAGTACCTGAGACTACAGGCGTGCACCACCAGGCCCAGATAATTTTTGTATTTTTAGTAGAAATGGGGTTTCACCCTGTTGGCCAGAGTGGACTTGATCTGTTTGCCTCAGCCCCCCAAAGTGCTAGGATTACAGGAGTGAGCCACAGCGTCATTTAAACAAAGGATGTTGTTGAATTTCAATTTTGATTAAAGAAAAAAAATCTTTATTTTCAGAATTTAGGTCTGAAGAAAGTTTTATAGGTGCTTTTAAATATATCTCTTTATTTATAAATTAGATCAGAAAGATCTAGAAAAATAAATATTCTTACCAAGATTATACACTTAGTTCTGGGATTGAATTAAAAGCTCTTGAATCCTAATTTATCTTCTTTCCAATAAATCATGTTATGTCAAACAAGAAATAACTTACCACCTACTAATATGAATCAGATGTTATTCTATGTTAAAAGAAAAGGATG
>NW_016113149.1:0-1167 GCF_001604975.1 Cebus imitator | reverse complement strand
TTTTTTTTTTTTTTTTTTTTTTAGTTTTCCTTCTAACAGTCAGGACCCTCTGCTGTAGGACTGCTAGAGCTACACTCCAGACCTTACTTGCCTGTGAATCACCCACAGAGGCCACAGAACAGGAAGATTTGCTGCCTGACCTTTCCTCTGATAGCTTTGTCCCAGAGGGTAACTGCCAGGTGTCATCTAGAGCTCTCCTGTATGAGGCATTTATTTGGTTATACAGGTCTCAGGGAGCCACTTGAGGAGGCAATCTGTCCCTTGTTTGCCTGCAGAGGTACTGCTGGGCTGCCACAGAGTCAGTCCAGCTTCTGTGTTAGCTTCCTCTGGCTTTTGTTTACACAGATGAGCTTAGAGCTGCCTTCACAATGACGGACACTATTCCTCCTACCAAGCTCAATTGTACTGGGTTGAACTGCAACTGATGTGCTGGCCGAAAAACTCTCAAGAGAAAGGGCTTCAGTTTGTTGGTCTTTGTCAGGGTGGGAACCACCAAGTCATATCACCTATCTCCCTGCTTTCAGCTTCCCCTCTTTCTGGGGAGTGGGTAGCTCTGTCCTGCAGGCACTCTCAGTGCTAGTCAAAACTTCCACCCAGATCCCCATAGCACCTGCTGGAGCTGCCACTCAGATCTGTGCTGGTAACTCAAGGTGCTTTTCAGCCCAATGGAGATCTCCTGGTCTGTGGGTTGCAAAGGCCATGGGAGAAGTGCAATATCTGAACTGTAATGCTGGAGGGAGAAAGTCCCTAATACTCTGGTCTGTTGCATTCCCTTGGTGAGGCAGCACCACACCCTGCCTCAGTTTGCGCTCCTTTGGCTACACCCACTGTTCAACCAGTTCCATTGAAATGAACCTGGTATCTCAGTTGTAAATGCAGAGATCATTCGCCTTTTGCATCTCTCTAGCTGGTACCTGCACTGAAGCTCTTCCTATTCAGCCATCTTGTGGAAATTATTTTTATATTTTTTATTTAGTGTTGACATAGAGATCTAAGGTAAATTCACATCCTGCTTCATTAATAACATAGCTATGCTATATTCTGCTGAATAGTGTGGCTCTGAAACGTTTTCTTCTTTTGTTCTGTCATTGCACCTATTTCTCCAGAAAACTTATTTAACCAGCCAAAGTTTTTCTTAATTTTTTTTTTTTTTTTTTTTGAGAGGAG
>NW_016113148.1:0-1167 GCF_001604975.1 Cebus imitator | reverse complement strand
GCTTTATGCTAAAAACCCTCAATAAACTAGGTGTTGATGGAACGTATCTCAAAATAATAAAAGCTATTTACGACAAACCCATAGCCAATATCATACTGAATAGGCAAAAACTGAAGCATTCCCTTTGAAATCTGGGACTAGACAAGGATGCCCTCTCTCACCACTCCTATTCAATACAGTATTGGAAGCTCTAGCCAGAGCATTCAGGGACGTTGCAGCCAGAGCAATCAGGAAAGAAAGAGAAATAAACGGTATTCGATTAGGAAAGGAGGAAGTCAAATTGTCTCTATTTGCAGACGACATGATTGTAATATTTAGAAGACCCCACTGTTTCAGCCCAAAATCTCCTTAAACTGGTAAGGAACTTCAGCAAAGTCTCAGTATACAAAATCAATGTGCAGAAATCACAAGCATGCCTATACACCAATAACAGACTTAACGAGAGCCAAATCAAGAACGAACTGCCATTCACAATTACTACAAAGATAATGAAATACCTAGGAATACAACTAACAAAGAATATAAAGGACCTCTTCAAGGAGAACTACAAACCACTGCTCAAAGAAATAAGAGAGGACACAAACAGATGGAAAAACATCCCATGCTCATGGTTAGGAAGAATCAATATCGTGCAAATGGCCATACTGCCCAAAGTAATTTACAGATTCAACGCCATCCCCATCAAACTACCAATGACCTACTTCACAGAACTGGAAACAACCACCTTAAACTTCATATGGAACCAAAAGAGAGCCCGCATAACCAACTCAATTCTAAGGGGGAAAAAAAACCCACAAAGCTGGAGGCATCAAACTACCTAACTTCAAACTACACTACAAGGCTGCAGTAATCAAAACCGCATGGTACTGGTACCAAAACAGAGATATAGACCAATGGAATAGAACAGAGGCCTCAGAGGCAATGCCACGCATCTACAGCCATCTGATCTTTGACAAACATGACAAAAACAAGCAATGGGGAAAGGATTCCCTCTTTAGTTAATGGTGTTGGGGAAACTGGCTAGCCATGTGCAGAAAGCAGAAACTGGACTCCTTCCTGACACCTTACACTAAAATTAACTCCAGATGGATTAAAGACTTAAACATAAGACCTAATATCATAAAAACCCTAGAAGAAAGCCTAGACAAAACCATTCAGGACATAGGC
>NW_016113147.1:0-1167 GCF_001604975.1 Cebus imitator | reverse complement strand
AAAAAAAAAAAAAAAAAAAGGCAGTGTCAAACATCCCAAATAAACACAATTTACTGACCAAAATAATAATCTTTGCTGGCCCAACTCTTCCTGCTGCCTAAACACTTGAAAATTATTAATTCTAATAAGTTGCTGACTCAAGAGATTTCTGAAGGTGTCATCACTCCTGCTATAATTTTCTTTTTACCAGTAGCCAGTTACATAAGGAAAGGATTGATAATTCCAATGAAAAGACCTGGATTCTTCTCTAACTAGTGAAGAAACTTTAGGAAAACTTATGGTAAATCCTTTAAACTCTATGAGCCTGTTTCCTCTTCTGTAAAAATGAGGATTGTATCCCTAAAGAATGGTGAATGCTTCCTAAACAAAAAAACTCCCTCCAAATTCAGTGATACCTGTGAAGTATTGCAGTTAAATCTAGAACAATGAATGTAAACCATTAAATTGTAGAATATAACCTGGACCCTATCATTAATTTGTCAAGTAACCTTAAGAAAGTCATTCAATCTCTCTGGGACTCACTGGTAAAAAAGATTACTGGACCAAATCACTAGTTCCAATAATTGTTATGAGTGATGGAGCACTTAAAATTAATGATGCTCTTTGCATAACATGTTCCAGTGGGATAAAATATTGATTTACCAGCTAAATTCAGTGTGTTAGGAGATACCTTATGAATGGAAAATTCAATCATATTATAATATTAGAAATTTTAAAAATCAGGCCAGACACGTTAGCTCAGGCCTGTAATCCCAGCACTTTGGGAGGCCAAGGCAGGAGGATAGCTTCAACCCAGTTCAAGAGCAGCCTGGACAATATAACAAAATCCTGTCTCTACAAAAAACACAAAGATGAGCACGGTGGCACACACCTGTATCCTAACTACTCAGGAGGCTGAGGTGGGAGGATCACCTGAGCCCACGGAGGTCAGGACTGCAGTGAGCAGTGATCACAGTACTGTACTCCAGCCTAGGCAACAGAATGAGACTCTGTCTCAAACAAAAATAGAAAAAAAAAAATCACAGCTACACACATACAAGGCTACAAAAACAATTGGCTGTTTTGTCTGCATTCATTTGTACCTGTTATTTCACTTTGAATTCAGGTTGGTACTCCCAAGCAGACAAATGGTAGAAAATGGTAAAAAAAAAAAAAAAGTTGCCCAAA
>NW_016113146.1:0-1167 GCF_001604975.1 Cebus imitator | reverse complement strand
GAGTTCAAGTCCTGGATATCCTTGTTAATTTTCTGTCTTGTTGATCTGTCTAATATTGACAGTGTAGTGTTAAAGTCTCCCACTATTATTGTGTGGGAGTCTAAGTCTCTCTGTAAGTCATTGAGAACTTGCTTTATGTATCTGGGTGCTCCTGTATTGGGTGCATATATATTTAGGATCGTTAGCTTTTCTTGTTGCATTGATCCTTTTACCATTATGTAATGTCCTTTTTTGTCTCTTTCAATCTTTATTGGTTTAAAGTCTATTTTATCAGAGACTAGGATTTCAACTCCTGCTTTTTTGCTCTCCATTTGCTTGGTAAATCTTCCTCCATCCCTTTATTTTGAGCCTTTGTGTATCCTTGCATGTGAGATGGGTTTCCTGGATACAGCACACCGATGGGCTTTGGCTTTTTATCCAATTTGCCAGTCTGTGTCTTTTGATTAGGGCATTTAGCTCTTTTACCTTTAAGGTTGATATTGTTATGTGTGAATTTGATCCTGCCATTTTGATGCTAGCTGGCTCTTTTTCCTATTCGTTGATGTGGTTTCTTTATTGTGTCAATGCTTTTTACCATTTGGCATGTTTCTGGAGTGGCTGGTACTGGTTGTTCCTTTTTATGTTTAGTGCTTCTTTCAGGAGCTCTTGTAAAGTAGGCCTGGCGGTGATGAAATCTCTCAGGAATTTCTTGTTCATAAAGGATTTTGTTTCTCCTTCATTTATGAAGCTTAATTTGGCTGGATATGAAATTCTGGGTTGAAAGTTCTTTTCTTTTATGATGTTGAATATTGGCCCCCACTCTCCTCTGGCTTGTAGGGTTTCTCCTGAGAAACCTGTGAGTCTGATTGACTTCTCTTTGTGGGTAACCCGACCTTTGTCTCTGGCTGCCCTTAGCATTTTCTCCTTCATTTCAACCCTGGTGACTCTGATGATTACGTGGGTTGGGGTTGCTCTTCTTGAGCAATATCTTTGTGGTGATCTTTGTATTTTCCGGACTTGATTATTGGCCTGTCTTGCTTGACTGGGAAGTTTTCCTGGATAGTACCCTGAACAGTGTTTTCCAGTTTGGATTCATTCTCTCTGTCACATTCAGGTACACCTATCAAACATAGATTAGGTCTTTTCCCATAGTTCCATATTTCTTGGAGACTTTTTTCATTTTTTTTT
>NW_016113145.1:0-1167 GCF_001604975.1 Cebus imitator | reverse complement strand
CGAAAAAAAAAAAAAAAAAAAAGAGCTGAGCCACGCGTGGTGAGCAGGTGGACTCACTGTAAGGACAGTGTGACTGTGGCCCCACGCTGCCTTCTCTTTGCGGGTTTCTTCCAGCATGCTGAGGATGACCAGCGTGTGGGTGCGGGGAGGGGGCTACGGCTGCCCAACAGCTTTGTTTCCCAGGTGACCTGCGCCAGCGGAGAAGGACACTGCCAGGCCAGTTATCTTATCAGGCGCACTCTCACCTGCTCCTGGAGACACACCCACCCCATAACATACCAAGGTCCCCACCATTCCACAGGGCCAGCCCCTTGCTGCTGCCCATGGAGGTCCCTACCTGAGGGATGGGGAGGGAGTCCCCAGGCCTCCTGGTGTCCGTCACCAAGCACCAAGCTCAGGCCAAGAACCTTGAACACATCCATTCCACACGCTGCACCTTGGTTTCCCCATCTGGGGTAGCGACAGGGGAACGGCTGAGACTGTAAAGGCTCTAGCTGGATGTGTGAGTGCCTCTGGGACCCTCCCATAGTCCCTCTGAGTCTCAGTTTCCCCCTCTGCACCACAGGAATGATAGTGTTGCCTGCACAGGGTTTTTTTTGCAAAGACCCATGAGGTCACACGTGGCGCTGCTGAGGTGAAGTTTGGGTTTTTCCATTGGTGGTGCCATAGAAGAGCCAGGCTCTGGGGTCAAGCCTGAGTTGGAACCCTGTCCCTAGGTTTTAGATGTTGAAGTCTTCTGCAAAGTCCTTGATGGGGGCTAAGAAGAGAACATCGCTTTACAGAGGTGCTGCTAGGAGCTAAGGAAACCATCTGAGTGACACACAGAGCATACGCAGCCCACAGTGAGGATTCGGGATTCAGTCAACATTCAGCCACCACAGAGAGTGCTGTAAGCATGGCTGGGTGCGGTGGCTCAAGCCTGTAATCCGAGCACTTTGGGAGGCTGAGGTGGGTGGTTCACCTGAGGTCAGGAGTTCAAGACCAGCCTGGTCAACACGGGGAAACCTCGTCTCTACTAAAAGTACAAAAATTAGCCAGGAGTGGTAATGCATACCTGTAATTCCAGCTACTTGGGAGGCTGAGGCAGGAGAATCGCTTGAACCTAGGAGGCAGAGGTTGCAGTGAGCTGAGACTGTGCCACTGCACTCCAGCCTGGGCAACACAGTG
>NW_016113144.1:0-1167 GCF_001604975.1 Cebus imitator | reverse complement strand
AAAAAAAAAAAAAAAAAAAAAAAAAAATGGGCGTGGGGGAATCCTCTTGCTGACTCAGTTAGAAACAGTTCTCAATATCTAGGTAAAAGCATGCACTTGATGGCAGACCTAGCCTCCTGATTCTCAACAACAACCTAGGACAACTAGTGGTTTTAAGGATCTACGAGCTCTTTTTAAAGGCTCCCTCACAACTGATGGGGGAATTATTCCCCTGTTACACATGGAACATTCAGATATAGAGTAGAATTTGACTGGTATTTAAAAAACATGATTCTCCATCCAGTAACTACATGGACTTTTCTGGAACTGAATAAAGGACAACACACTAACTCCTGTTTCCCACTCCACTCAGAGAAATTATATGGGACATACTCTTTTGTCATTCAGAAAAGGAAAAGTTATTATTGCATTCATTATATAAGTTTTACCAGAAATGAAAAAAGAAGAAAATGCTTCAGAGATTTAAAACCTACCGTGGTGGCTCATACCTATAGTCCCAGCTACTCAGGAGGTTGAGGCCAGGAGGATCACTTGAGCCCAGAGGTTAAAGATCACCCTGGGCAACACAGCGAGACCCTGTCTCTAAACAATAGATGAACAAAATAAAACCTACAATAGATGCAAAAAACTATATCTTACATGATTTTTCTGATCTCTCCAAATCAGTCGGTGTGTACTAAGAAGGAGAGTCCCAGCATCAAATTTTATCTAGAAAGAAAGAGCATCACAAAATATTAATAACGGTGGTTCAGATTTTCTTCTTCATGAATTATACAATACTAAGATTAACTTAATCTTATAAATAAACATTTTACTTTTAGCATAGGCTTATCACAAATTAAAGAGAACCAATGGTACATACTTCATAGGCTATCTGCATAGTCTTGACAGAATTGGAAGAAAATGCAAACAACCAAGTATGATACACATTCATACTCTGCAATCCATGCAAAGGTAAATAGAAATGATGAGGTAGAGCTGCATGGATTACCATGGAACTCTAAGACATTGGATGGGTGGGAAAGAAAGTGATTTACAGCCAGGCGCGGTGGCTCACGCCTTTAATCCCAGCACTTTGGGAGGCCGAGGCGGGTGGATCACGAGGTCAAGAGATCGAGACCATCCTGGTCAAAATGGTGAAACCCCGTCTCTACTAAAAATACAAAA
>NW_016113143.1:0-1167 GCF_001604975.1 Cebus imitator | reverse complement strand
AGTCTGGGTAACAAGAGCGAAACTCTGTCTCAAAAAAAAAAAAAAAAAAAAAACAACAAAACCTACCAAACCATTAAATACAGTTTCTACTCTCTCCTCTTCTGTTACCTTGACAGATATACCTTCATAATGACCTGGGAGCTAGGTTTAAATTTAAAATTCTCGGCTGGGCGCAGTGGCTCATGCCTGTAATCCCAGCACTTTGAGAGGCCGAGGTGGGCGGATCACGAGGTCAAGATATTGAGACCATCCTGGCCAACATGGTGAAACCCCATCTCCACTAAAAATATAAAAATTAGCTGGGAGTGGTAGCACACGCCTGTAGTCCCAGCTACTCCGGAGGCTGAGGCAGAATTGCTTGAACCTGGGAGGTGGAGGTTGCAGTGAGCCAAGATTGCAACCCTGCACTTCAGGGTCCAGCGCCTGGTGACAGAGCGAGACTGTCTCAAAAAAAAAAAAAAAAAATTAAATTATCAGATTCCTAAGAGTTGCTGGGGATATGGTGGCACAGGGGAACTAGCCCCTGCCCCACCCTGCTCTTCCCACCTGTGGTCAGCAGAATAATGTCCCCTCCCCACCCCAGATGTCCATACCCTGATCCCAGGAACCTGTGAATATGTTATTTTACATGACAAGGGGGAATTAAAATTGCTAATCAGGTCAGTCACACCTGTAATCCCAGCACTCTGGGAAGCTGAGGCAGGAGGATCACTTGAGCTCAAGAGTTTGAGACCAGCCTGGGCAATGCAGCAAGACCTCATTTCAACTTATATTACAAAGCTATTTATTTAAATACAATAAAAAATTGCTAATCAGCTGACCTCAAGATAGAGAAATTATCCTGGATTATAGGGGTGGCCCAACATAATTACGAGGGTGCCTCTAAGTGAAAGCAGGAGGCACAAGTCAGAGTCAGAGAGGATGTGATGACAGAAGCAAAGGCTGGAGTGATGGGACTGCTGGCTTTGAAGGTGGTCACCAGCCAAGGAACACAGGTGGCCTCTAGAAGCTGGAAAAGGCAAGCAATCAGATTCTCCCTGGAGCCTCCAGGAAGGACACAGCCACGGCTATACCTTGATTATAGCCCAGTGAGACCCATTTTGGACTTCTGGCCTCCAGAAATCTAAGACAGTAAGTTTGTAGTAATTTTTTTGCATAGCAATAGAA
>NW_016113142.1:0-1168 GCF_001604975.1 Cebus imitator | reverse complement strand
CTAACTTTTTGTATTTTTAGTAGAGACGGGGTTTCACCATGTTGGCCAGGCTGGTCTTGAACTCAACCTCAGGTGATCCGCCTACCTTGTCCTCCCAAAGTGCTGGAATTATAGGCGCGAGCCACCGTGCCCGACCAGAAACTTCTTTCTCTCAATTATGTTTCTAAGACTTATTGTTGTTGCATACAGTTGTAGTTCATTTATTTTCACAACTCTGTAATAGTCTGTCACGTGATTATATCACAATTTATTTCCCTGATCTCCTGTCAATGGACATTTGAGTTACTTTTTGTTTTTTGCTATTACAAAATGATTTGCCAGGAACATTTTGTACAGGTCTCCTTGGTATATGTAAGTAATTTTATGTCTGTTGAATCTAATAAGACATCAGGGCTTATAAATTGCATGTCTTTTTCTCATTCCATTTTTTAGTGTTTCATTTTTATTGTATTTACAAAAAGCATTATTTCCCCAACAAACTGAAAATTAACACAAAAACAAGACAGGTCCTCCACCACAGTTTGAGAGAAGTACTGCTCAGGGAATACACTGACAGCAAAGTCGCCGGGCCAGGCGTGTGCAGGTGTTCAAAGGCATGCAAAAGTTCAAGGGTATCCAGAGGTCAAATTGCTTTCAAAATAGTTACACTGATTTGCACTATTGAATGAGAGTTCACAGTGAATGAGAGTTCCCACATTGCTCCACAGCTTCACCAACACTTACTAATGTACAATTTTTAATTTTTTGCCAATTTGAGGGGTGTGACATATTTTCATTCCCTTGTTGCCAGTTAGGTTAAATATCTCTGTGTGTGTTTACAGGACATGTCTGCTTTCTCTTCTGTGATATTCCTGTTTGCTTCCTTTGCCCATTTCTTTTCTTTCCCATACTGATTCGTGAGAGTTCTTTATATATTCTTTTTTTTTTTTGAGACTGAGTTTCACTCTTGTTACCTAGGCTGGAGTGCAATGGCGCGATCTCGGCTCACCGCAACCTCTGCCTCCTGGGTTCAGGCAATTCTCCTGCCTCAGCCTCCTGTGTAGCTGGGACTACAGACACACGCCACCATGCCCAGCTAATTTTTTGTATTTTTAGTAGAGACAGGGTTTCACCATGTTGACCAGGATGGTCTCAATCTCTTGACCTCGTGATCCACCCGCCTCGGCCT
>NW_016113141.1:0-1168 GCF_001604975.1 Cebus imitator | reverse complement strand
GGGAGGCGTAAAGCCCTGTCTACCTGCAGCTCCCACATCACAGTGGTTGTCCTGTTTTTTGTTCCCTGTATTTTCATATATGTTAGACCTGTTTCGAACTTTCCTATTGATAAATTCATAACACCCATGTTGAATCCCTTAATATACACACTGAGAAATTCAGAAATGAGAAATGCTTTAGAAAAACTCTTGTGTAAAAAAGTTAACTATATTTAGAATAAGAGTGTCCCTCCTCATGTAGATAAGGAGGCATGTATTCAAGGTCTTCCCAGTGAAGCGTTCAGATTTCTAAGGGCAAGTCAAGGATATCAAAGTGAGAAGATAGGATTTAGAGGCTTATGGCTCAATTAAGAAGTCATCTCGTCATGGCATTTGATTGAAGTTCAAGATCTCAACATCTATATCCAGCCTGAGTGTGGATGGGGCTCCAAGGGTGCAGTTGCTATTGTGCGTGTGTTAAATTATGTTTTTTCCTTTTTATGGATCTTTGAGATAGGGTATTTCTTCCATATGCCCAGCACACAATGAGGAAAGGGAGGAATAGGTAATAAAATGGAGGCTCCTGTTCAAAATGAAATGCTATGGTGCTTCCTTTAGTGTAGTTTATTTAAAGACTTTGTAGAATATACAGGCATCATATCCACAAATATTTTTAAAACTAGCCCTTCTCAGACTTAAACTGAAAGATAACGGTATGCTGTTAGATAAACTCTTAAGAATCTGAGAGTTATGTTTGTCTAATTTAAGGTACTTACGAGACACAGCGTTAAATTTTTCTGTAGTCTATCCAAGTCTTACATCCACATGTTTGAAATGGAATTTATTTTGATGACCTTTCTTACTTTTAGAGTACTTAACTCTTTGCAGAGACTGGAAAGGGGAGCCAGCTTTATGTTTGAAACCAGCAGTTTCTGGTTCTTTTATGTGTCTTGTAAATTCTGTCTGAAAATGTAACATTTAATCTTTTCATTAATTAAAAAAATCTATGCCTTATTATATGATACACTGGTAAAAGAAACAGCTGCAATGTTCAATATTCTACTTGTAAATTTTCACCAAATCCTTCTATTCTCTTAAGTACATTTTTTATTTTCTACCTTACTGTGGGTGACATAGTTACTAAATTTTTTCAGCACTGGACAGCGACTCACTTTTTTTTTTTTTTTTT
>NW_016113140.1:0-1168 GCF_001604975.1 Cebus imitator | reverse complement strand
TTAGCCAGGTGTAGTGGCACGTGCTTGTAGTTCCAGCTACTGAGGAGGCTGAGGTAAGAGAATCACTTGAACCCGGGAGGCGAGGGTTGCAGTGAGTCAAGATCACACGACTGCATTCCAGCCTGGGAGAAAGAGGGAGACTCCATCTCAAAAGAAAAAAATTCACAATGAAGTATGTTGTTTGCTGAGGGTTTTTCATAGATGCCCTTTGTCAGGTTGAGGAAGCTCCCTTCTATTCCTAATGTGTTGAGACTTTTATCGTAAATGAGTACTAAATTTTGTAAAATGCTTTTTATGCATCTATCATGATTTTTCTCCTTTTTACTGTTAGGTGAATTACTATGATTGGTTTTTTATTGTTATGTCACCCTTGAATTCCTGGATTAAAACTCATCTGCTCATAACAAATTCTTTTGATATATTACTGGATTCCATTTGTTAATATTTTATTTCACTTTATTTAATTTTGAGACAGGGTCTAGCTCTGTCACTTAGGCTGGCATGTAGTGTTGCAGTCATAGCTGACTGCAAGCTCAAACTCTTGGGGTCACATGGTCCTCCCACTTTGGCCTTCCAAAGTGCTAGAGTTATAGGTGTGAGCCACTGTGCCTGGCCAGCTAATACTTTAAATCATACTTTGTTCTGTGATAATTGTAGATTCACGTGCAGTAGTAAGAAATTATGCAGAGATATATTGCATTCTTTCCAAGCTTCTCCCAATGCTAATATCTTGCAAAAATACAATACTGTATTACAACCAGGATGTTGACATTGTTTCAGTCAAGTTATAGAACAGGCTGAGCTCATGCCTGTAATCCCAGTACTTTGGGAGGCTGAGGTGGGAGGATGGCTTGAGTCCAGGAGTTCAAGACCAGCCTAGGCAAAATAGCAAGAACTTGTATCTAAAAAAAAAAATAAAAATAAATAACTGAGTCACCTGTAATCCCAGCACTTTGGGAGGCCGAGGCGGGGGGATCATCTGAGATCAGGAGTTCTAGACCAGCCTGGCAAACATGGTGAAACCCTGTCTCTACTAAAAATACAAAAATTAGCCAGGCATGGTGGCAGACGCCTGTAATCCCAGCTACTTGGGAGGATGAGGCAGGAGAATCGCTTGAACCCAAGAGGCGGTGGTTGCAGTGAGCCAAGATCTTGCCACTGCACTCCA
>NW_016113139.1:0-1168 GCF_001604975.1 Cebus imitator | reverse complement strand
AAAAAAAAAAAAAAAAAGAAAAGAGAAACTAAAGTTCCATATTGTTTTTAAAAGGACTTAAGATGTCAGGAATTAAGCATGAACGGTAGGTAATCTATCAAGTGAGGTATTTAGGAATGGATTATGTGTTTTCTCATAGCTTCCTACTACCCTTGTGAAAAGGGAACTCAGCAGACATTTGCACTTTTTAAAGATGTGAAAACCCAAATGAGGGAGAGTTACATGACCTATGGCAGGTTCCTAAGTATGTTCCTGAGACATGAACGATATAACTCCAGGCTCCCTGCATTCTAGTCGCATCTTGGACCTGTGCCCTCTGAGGGAGGAAAGTGAAGCCCACTGGGAGACCCTTTGCCTCTGTCTGGCCCCACTTGTCAGTGGAACAGTTTGTGGGTTTTATGAGTAGTGCTGGTCATTTTCCCCAGATACCCTGGCAGAGAAATTGTCCTGAGTCTCTGTGGAATCATTGAGCCCTTCCCACTAAAAACACGCCAGCTGTCTTTGGGAACAGTAATCTCGTATATTTATAGAGCTCCTTCTTTCCCAAAGCTCTTAGTACATGACATTTTATCCTTAGAACACTTCTGGGAAGAGGTTAGGCCAGAAAACAGTCTCCCCATATTTGGAAGAGGGAGCCTGAAACCCACCAAAATCATCAGCTGAAGGTCACATCGCACTGCCCCGCAGGAGGGCAGGAGCTCTGTGGGTGGGCCTCCTATTTCACTTCCCACTTTTCAGGGTCAGGGAACCCTAACCCTCAGTGGGCTAAATCAGTGGTTTCCAGCTGTTCAGATTTTCTGAAAATTCCCAGTAGAATTTTCAAATAATTTGGAGGTATGCTGGCTTTTGATTTTTTCAAGTAAGGACATTTTTAAAAAATCAAGGCTGGGTCCGGTGGCTTATGCCTGTAATCCCAGCATTTTGGGAGGCCGAGGTAGGTGGATCACAAGATCAGAAGATCGAGAGCATCCTGGTCAACATGGTGAAACCCCGTGTCTTCTAAACATACAAAAATGAGCTGGGTGTGGTGGCATGGGCCTGTAATCCCAACTACTCAGGAGGCTGAGGCAGGAGAATCACTTGAACCCGGGAGGCAGAGGTTGCAATGAGCCGAGATTGCACCACTGCACTCCAGCCTGGGTGACAAAGTGAGACTCCATCTCAAAAA
>NW_016113138.1:0-1168 GCF_001604975.1 Cebus imitator | reverse complement strand
TTTTTTTTAAGAGATGGGGTCTCACTCACTATGTTGCCCAGGCTGGACTCAAACTCCTGGCCTCAAATGATCCTCCCGCCTAAGCCTTCCAAAGTGGTGGGATTACAGATGTGAGCCATCATGCCCAGCCACCACTGGCTTTTATTTATTTGTTTGTTTGTTTATTTTTGAGAAAGAGTCTCGCTCTGTCGCCCAGGCTGGAGTGCAGTGGCGCCATCTTGGCTCACTGCAACCTCTTCCTTCTGGGTTCAAGCGATTCTCCTGCCTCAGCCTCCCCAAGTAGCTGGGACTACAGGTGTGTACCACCATGCCTGGCTAATTTTTGTATTTTTAGTAAACTTGGGGTTTCACCATGTTGGCCAGGCTGGTCTCAAACTCCTGACCTCAGGTGATCCACCCATCTTGGCCTCCCAAAGTGCTGTGATTACATGTGTGATCCACTGCATCCAGCCTTTTATTCTGTCTCGACACAGCAAGAGACAGAATCTTGCTGTGTTGCCCAGACTGGTCTTAAACTCCTGAGCTCAAGTGATCCTCATGCCTCGGACTCCCAAAGTGATGGGATTATAGGCATGAGCTACTGAGCCCATCCCCTACTGGCTTTTGAGGGCAGGAACTGGGGCCTCACTTCACTGGCCATTTCCCCAGGCTGTAGCCCAATGCAGTAGCTGCTTCAGACACTTCCTAAATGAACAAATATTGAATGGCCATCACTGAGAGCTTTATCTTCCTGTCCTCCCTGTTCAGCAGGCATCCCTGCCAGAGGCTAGATCTGGAAGAGTTCACGGAGAAATAAAAGCTCTTCTCCTTTCAGAAAGATTAGTTTTTGATCCTTTCTTTGTAGACATCAAGGATTCATTTCTTTAATATTTAAGGGCTTTTGTACCAAAGAGAAGCAGCCGCATTTGCATCAGTCTCATTTTTTCAAGGCAGGCGAGAGAGATCTTTCTAGCAAGATGGGGTTTCTTCCTTCATGGAGCTGTCACTTGATTTATCTGCTTCTCCTCCTCCAGCCTTTGGGCCTCTGGCAGGGGGCAGGGAGGAGTGAGGGTTCTGGAATGATCCACAGACTCTGATGTCCTCTCTGCCACAGCCCAAGGAAGCTTAATTAGAACCTCACCAATTTGCCGGGACTAAGGCAGCCTTAGGAGCTGGTGCAGGAGCCTGG
>NW_016113137.1:0-1168 GCF_001604975.1 Cebus imitator | reverse complement strand
TATCAGACTAACAGAAAATCTCTCTGGAGAAACGCTGTAAGCTAGAAGAGAGTCGGGGCTAATATTCAAAATTCTTTTTTTTTTTTTTTTTTTTTGAGATGGAGTTTCGCTCTTGTTACCCAGGCTGGAGTGCAATGGCGTGATCTCAGCTCACCGCAACCTCCGCCTCCTGGGTTCAGGCAATTCTCCTGCTTCAGCCTCCTGAGTAGCTGGGATTACAGGTGCGCGCCACCATGCCCAGCTGATTTTCTTGTATTTTTAGTAGAGACGGGGTTTCGCCATGTTGACCAGGATGGTCTCGATCTCTTGACCTCATGATCCACCCGCCTCGGCCTCCCAAAGTGCTGGGATTAAGGCGTGAGCCACCGCGCCTGGCCAAGAAGTATTTTATTTGCCAAATACATAAAGGATTTCCTCAACAGACACCTAAAGTGGATTTAATGTATTCTCACTATAAATTCATGATCACATACACAGTCACTCACATATTTAAAAGATATGAATTGAGCACTGATTATAGGCCTGGCAAGGTAATAAGCTTAACAGATACATCAGAAATTATAATGCTATGTTTTTCATCAAGGAGCACACAAGATATAAGGCAAACTTAATTGACATTGTTCATTAAAGATACATTGTTTGTGTGTGTGTATGTGTGCTCTCACATGCATGCACACACATGTGTTTCCTGAGGGTGCATCACTGTTGTATGATGACAGAATGAAAAGTTTTATCATCATATGATTTGAATTTGGTCAATAACACCACCACTTTTAGTTAAATGTCCTGGTCTTTTCTTTTTGTCCTCTTTCTTTCCTTCCTTTCTCTCTCTCTCTCTTTCTTTCTTTTCTTCCTTTCTTTCTCTTTTTTTCTTCAAAGAGACAGGATCTTGCTTTGTTGTCCATGCTGGAGAGTTGTGTTGTAATCTCAGCTCACTGCAGCCTCCTTCCCAGGATTAAGCAATTGTCCAACAGATGACCACCACCAGGCCCAGCTAATTTTTTTTTTTTTTAATTTTGTTGTAGATACAGGGTTTCATCATGTTGCCCAGGCTAGTCTGGAACTGCTGAGCTCAAATGATCCACTGCCTTGGCCTACCAAAGTGCTGGGACGACAGGCATGTGCCAGCACACCTGACTTAAGTGACTTTTTTTTTTTTTTTTTTTTA
>NW_016113136.1:0-1168 GCF_001604975.1 Cebus imitator | reverse complement strand
TTTTTTGAGACGGAGTTTCACTCTTGTTACCCAGGCTGGAGTGCAATGGCGTGATCTCGGCTCACCGCAACCTCCGCCTCCTGGGTTCAGGCAATTCTCCTGCCTCAGGCTCCTGAGTAGCTGGGATTACAGGCACACGCCACCATACTCTTTACCTTAGCCACAGTCTCTGCCACTCCCTATTGTCTTTCACGTGGTCCTTGTCCGGTCTTGCTGGCATTTAAATGTATCACTTTTCCAACGAAAAGATGAAAGAATCAATCGATGGTATATTTTAGTCACAGTGATCACCGTGCATGAAGAATCTGGGCTTTAATCTCCTCCAGTGGGTGGATGGGTAGGAATCTGGCTTCTGCTCTTGAGGTTGAAGGGTTTTCGTTTATATGTCCATAGCAGTCTTCCCTGGGAGTTATAAACAGTTTCTTTCCCACCCTTGAAATCTAGCCCAGAAGTCAGCCTGTGGAAAGACGCTTTCCAGGTCACTGTGTAGCTGGAGTTGCATCTTGCATGACACCATAGGTATGCTCTGGTGGGCAGTGATGCGTTTATTCAGAAAATATCTCATGAGTGCCTCCTTCATGCCCAGCAATGCCCCAGCAACGGGATGAGGAGGTGAACCAGACACCACTCCTGCCCTCCAGAGCTCACAGTCTGCGTGCTCTAAGGGGCCAAGCAAATGTGTGAATGGAGAATTTAATTAAAAATGGCAGGTGCCATAGGAGAGAGAAACTCAGAAGACCCTGGGTGGCTGGAGAAGATCCCTGATGTAGCCAAGGGAAGGGGCTGTTGGAATACTTGAGTGAGAGAGGCAGAGATGTTGAATGTAGTTCCCTTTCCACAAGACTCCCAGATATGAGGCAGTAAGTGGTTCAGCTGATACTTGGCCAAGGCGAATCGTTCCACTAATTGAAGGTCATCTGTATTCTTGAAGTTTACCCCCTGGCATTCCAGAGCAGGATGGATATGCAGCCAACGCTTCTGTGTCTGAGCCCAGAATCAAATCACAAAGCCTTGCTTAAATCAATCACGGGGCTCCCTCCAAGGTGGCCTCTATTATGTGTTCATGAACGAGGCCTAAAAGGGCTGGCGAGGAATCATTAACCCTGCAGAGCGTGCCTTGGGGATGGGCTGTAGGAATGGAGAATTTTTTTTTTTTTTTTTTTTTTTT
>NW_016113135.1:0-1169 GCF_001604975.1 Cebus imitator | reverse complement strand
AAAAAAAAAAAAAAAAAAAAAACCCAAAAACTCAGCTTCACAAAGAAGGCACTACTTTAAAAAAACTTTTATTTATTTATTTATTTTTAACAACAGGCTCCTGCTCTGTTGCCCAGACTGAAGTACGGCGGCATGATCACAGATCACTGCAGCCTCAAATTCTTGGGCTCAAATGATCCTCCTGCTTCAGCCATCTGAGTAGCTAAGACTACAGGTGCATACCACCATGCCAGCTAATTTAACAAAAAAATTTTTGTAGAGACAGGGTCTTGCTATGTTGCCCAGGCTGGTCTCAAACTCCTGGGCTCAAGCAATCCACCTGCCTCAGCCTCCCAAAGTGCCAGGAGTATGGGCATGAGCCACCACACCCCACATTCATCTAATAGATACCCTCATGGGAACTTCATGAAAACCCATATAAATATAATCTCTCATAGTTTTTAAATCCATCTTCCAAGAGTTCCTGCTCTTTGATGATGAGACATGCACAGTAAACTCCAAAACAGACAGTAGACTCCCAATATATTTGTTCTGGGATCTGCATTAAGAATACACTGAACAGCCGGGCATGGTGGCTTACACCTGTAATCCCAGCACTTTGGGAGGCTGAGGCGAGCAGATCACCTGAGGTTGGCAGTTTGAGACCAGCCTGACCAACATGGAGAAACCCTGAACTCTACTAAAAATACAAAAGTAACCGGGCATGGTGGCACATGCCTATAATCCCAGCTACTCAGGAGGCTGAGGCAGGAGAATTGCTTGAACCCTGGAGGCAGAGGTTGCAGTGAGCTGAGATCACGCCATTGCACTCCAGCCTGGGCAACAAGAGTGAAACTCCATCTCAAAAATAAAAATAAAAAAAAGAATACATTGACTTGTCTGTCTCTGGTCTTGACTCTTTTGGAAAAGAGATGCTAGTACTGACTACAACCTGCATTCTCTGTGTATCCACACTGCAAAGTGTAAACCAGATGCTCCTATGGGCAATGACTGTGCCTCACATCATGCGTAGATCCAGTGTATAGTCTCGTAAGTTAGGAGAGGGTGGACTTTCAACCATGGCTGAAAAACACTATCTTTCTTAGGACATGCTGTCTATTACATACTTATAGATGTCTGTGTTTACTGATGCTTGTTAATGTGTCATTGCACATCAGTGACAAGCATTT
>NW_016113134.1:0-1169 GCF_001604975.1 Cebus imitator | reverse complement strand
GTAAGTTCTTATAGCAGTGTGAGAATGGACTAAATAAAAGTATTACTCTATATTTTGCTTTCTAAAAGTTTTAAAGTTTTGCTTTCAAATTTAGACCTTTAATCCAGTTCCCTTCTTGATGTGGCTGGCGACATTAGGAACATCTCTTGATGTCCTTGTTGAACTCCAGGTGTCACTGCAAGTGTCCTACCAGCAACATTTTTCTTCCATCTCCTGCTTCTATCTGTTTCTTTCAGGTTGTCCTTATTGATTTCTCCTTTTTCTAGCAGGAGATTCATAGATTGCCTTTCTATATCTCCTTCAGTCCAGTCCTGTTAGTGTCTGACAGCATTGTGATAAAACTTCTTGCTTATGCCCAGTAAAAATACAGAGTTTCCGTATTTTGTTCTCTATACATTTTTATTAGGAATCTGGAAGATAAAAAGTAGGCATCTGTATTACTGCCATCCCAAAGACTCTGCAGAGCCTTGTCTAGTTGCCTTGGCCAATTGTGGTGTTGCTTGGAAGGGGAGACCAGGCACCACTGTGGTCCTTCCTGACCTTGACATTTCAGAAATAGAATAGCCCTTCTTAGTGGCATGGCATATACAACTTGTTTTATAAGATGGACTGTTTTTCACTTCTGGTCAGATGTCAGCTGGATCTTGTATTTTCATAAATTACACAGTTTATTTGACAAAGGCTAATCAATACTATTTCAGAATCCTAATTTCTATCTATACCTGGATCTTGTATTGAAAGATGAAAATAACTGATAGCACTGAACATTTTAAGCAGGGAGAGAAATGATCACTACTCATTTTCCCTGTGGCTGGCAGAGAATCATGTGAACAGAGAAATGGGAAAGAACATTGATTTTGGAGTTTGAAACATCTAGCTTTTTGAAAATAGTATAAGAAAACATCGGTTGCAGTGAGTGCAGCTGAAAGAATCATGACTGCCTGTCATTTTCTTTAATAAGCTTCAAAACATCCATGATTGAGAAGTCATGGGAAATGTTAAGGGATTCATCTGGGACTTTAAAGATCTGGATTTTCACTCTGGCTCTCCTTAGTAGGTGAGTATGTTCTCTACATATTATCTCTGGGTCATTCTCTATGTTGTTTGCATTGATGTTACCACAAGATTTTACTTTTTAACTTTTTTTTTCTTTCTTTTTTTTTTTTTTT
>NW_016113133.1:0-1169 GCF_001604975.1 Cebus imitator | reverse complement strand
AAAAAAAAAAAAAAAAAAAAGATGGGCTACAGGAAACACTCATTGCACTCATTGTAAAGTGCCTTCTTCTTACACAGATTTTGATAATACAAGATCAAAGCGTCTTCATTTGAAGGGTTACTCTGGTCTCCTCTCTGTGTGCACATTAGAACATGAATTGTCTTACCTCCCTTTCTATACATTTTACCCCAAATTCTGATATAACTTGACCTCCTACTGCCCTTAGGATTCTTAATACAAATAGAAATGCCAAAAGAGCAAAACCATCTGGCCAGACCCATTCTTTCCATGAATTTTGTAAATTCTTGACACCTTAGATATGCCGTACAAATAGTTATCATACATGTTATGCAATGCTAGTATATTAAAGTCAGAACTCATTAGCTTTTCAGGAAGGAAGCTTGTGGGTATGTTGTTGTGTGGTAATTTACTAGCGATAAGGAGGCTTTAATTCTGGGCCCTGAGGGGTTGTGAGTTTTTGTTGTTGCCGTTGGTAACTTGTTTGGAAAGATGAAAGATTCGCAGAAATAATAGGATGAGGGAGCTGTACAGATGTGATCAAAATAATAGAAAGTCAGCATAGTCCTCTAGATGCTAAACATCTGGATAAAAACAACAACATCCATTCCATCACGCAGGGATTTCTAAGTCTTTGAATATTAGGTCATGTGTAAGTAAAGTCTGTAGGTTTTTAAAAGGCTCTTTCTCTAGCTATATAATGGTATTAATAATACTAACCCAGGCCCAGTAAACTTGTGGATGCTGATTGATTTCTTTGAAGGAGAAACACTCCAATATTTTCCAGCATTTCTTTTGTGACCTTGTAAGAAGCAGTGCTGTTCAAATTTTTAAATGAGTTTAATTGTAATGGTTTCATTTCGAAATTAGCCAATCTATTTTCTAACAGTTTCTGCATTTTTTTTTTTTTTTTAAAATGAAAGTTTTCTCACAGGGCCTTTTTTTTTTTTTTTTTTTTTTTTTTTTTTTTTTTTTTTTTTTTTTTTTTTTTTTTTTTTTTTTTTTTTTTTTTTTTTTTTTTTTTTTTTTATTTTTGGGACAGTCTTGCTCTTTCACCCAGGCTGGAGTGCAGTGGTGTGATCTCAGCTCACTGCAACCTCCACTTCCCAGGTTCAAGTGATTCTCCTGCCTCAGCCTCCCGAGTAGCTGGG
>NW_016113132.1:0-1169 GCF_001604975.1 Cebus imitator | reverse complement strand
GGGAGGAAGGCAGCAAATCACACTGCCACGTGTGTACCTATGCAACAATTTTGCATGTTCTTCACATGTACCCCAAAACCTAAAATGCAATAAAATAAATAAATGGGAAAAAAAAAGAAAATTAGGGATAAGGTATGCATACTTCTTAAGGCAGTGTTTAGCATACAGTAAGTACAAATAAATGGTGATGATGACGAAGATGACAGTGACAGCTATGTTAAGGGTAATACCTATGGCTTCCATAACCCAATTGAATAAACATTCAGCTCTGTGTCCTCGAAGGGGGAACCTGAGATAAATGTGATGAACGCCCTGTCCCATAAGAGTTCACGGTCAAGTAAGACAAACAGGAACACAGAAAGATACTGACAGCAGGCTGGATGTAGTGGCTTATGCCTGTAATCCCTCCACTTTGGGAGGCCAAGGCGGATGGATCACTTGAGGTCAGGAGTTCGAGACCAGATTGGTCAACATGGTAAAACCTTGTCTCTACTAAAAATACAAAAAATTAGCTGGGCATGGTGGCAGGCACCTGTAGTCCCAGCTACTCAGGAGGCTGAGGCAGGAGAATCGCTTGAACCCGGGAGGTGGAGGTTGCAGTGAGTCAACATCAAGCCACTGCACTTCACCCTGGGCAACAAGAGTGAAACTCTGTCTCCAAAAAGAGAAAAAATGAAAGAAAGAAAGAGAGAAAGATACTGACAGCAATAGGAAAGAAAAATAAGCCCCCAAATATGGACAGACAAGTCAAAGAGGGAGAGAATCTAATTTTCCAGTAAATAGACATAAACATGCTCAACTTCAGTAATAATCAGAGAAATGAAAAATAAAACTTCAATGAGTCATTTTCTCCCAGTAAATATGCAGACAGTAAAAATACTGGAAATATGCTTTCATGGAAGTGTTGTTTCTGCAGGCTTTTTAGAGGGCAAATTGGTAGATTAAAATCTGTACACTTTTCAGGTCCTCTATTTCCCATTTACGTATCTAGTCTATAGAGATATATCTGCACAAAGAGACCAGTATAAGAACATTCACTGAGGCATTGTTGCAATAATGAAAGCCATCTAAATAACCATGCATTTCCATGCTGAAGTTCTTGAAACGGAGAGTATATACAGGTATAAAATGGCCATGAATTGAATTGAACTCATGGACGTAGAGAATAG
>NW_016113131.1:0-1169 GCF_001604975.1 Cebus imitator | reverse complement strand
TGACCAGGATGGTCTCGATCTCTTGACCTCGTGATCCACCCGCCTCGGCCTCCCAAAGTGCTGGGATTACAGGCTTGAGCCACCGCGCCCGGCTGCTTGTTTTTTTAATTGATTTTCATGAGGTTTCGCCCTGCTGTTGGGGTGAGGCCCGTGGGTGCCCCAGCCTGAGGGTCAGCCGGGCTGGCCTTGGCAATGTGGGCAAAACCAGCTCTGACAGCCGGGTTGTAGGGCTGGTACGGACACGGGCTTGGACTTGCAGAGTCTCAGGGACTCCCCCTGTAAATGAGGCTGACACCCACGTGTGGGTAGTGGCACCTGGCACTGCACCGGGCGGATGCAAGCACCAGGCTGCTACAAATACAGCTATGACTTTCACATGCTCAAGGTTAAACTCCCAGTCAATGTTTGCTGAGGCGAAACCTCGAGCTTCCTGGCCAAAGGATAATAATTAATGGCTGGAGAGCCCACACTTGGGGCCCTGTCTCCAACGGGTGGGGGTGGCTTTAAGGTATTCAAGAGGCATTTCAGGGAGAATCAAGGGGCCACCAGGCATTATAATGGTGGCCAGGTCAGGGTCCAGTCTGTCAGCGTCCTGGATTCAAGATTAAACCCAGTTCTAAATTTGGGACTTATCCCCAGGTTCGCCCCCAGGCTTTTACTATATAGACTGTATTCCCACACACATTAGGTGCGGTTTTGTAAATTTCCAAACAATATATAGGCATAATAATAGTGTATGCGTCTTTCTGCAACTTTGTTCATGCAGCGTTGTGATTCACACATGTTAATATCCTTCCTCTAGGCTAGTCCACTGATTTTCACTGATGAGTGGTATTCTCTTGTATTCCACAGCTTATTTCTCTCTTTTTTTTT
Source organism: Cebus imitator (assembly GCF_001604975.1). NCBI lineage: Eukaryota > Metazoa > Chordata > Mammalia > Primates > Cebidae > Cebus > Cebus imitator. The sequence goes on along the minus strand of NW_016113131.1, from coordinate 296 downwards.
TTTTTCGATTGACATTTGGGTTGTTTCCAGTTTTCCTATGGTACAAACAATGCCGAATTTGTGAACAGTTCTTGAGCATGGGATTAAGAGTTTCCCCGAGGTAAACCCAGGAGTGGAATTGCTGGGTGGGGGAGGAATGTGCACTTCAGCTTCCTCGATATGCCCCAATTGCTCTCCAGTCATTGCACTGACTTACATTTTCTCTTCTTTTCTTTTTTTCTTTCTCTTTCTTTCTCTCTCCTTCCTTCCTTCCTTCCTTTCTTTTCCTTTTCTTTTTTTTTTTTGAGATAGGATCT
>NW_016113130.1:0-1169 GCF_001604975.1 Cebus imitator | reverse complement strand
TTTTTTTTTTTTTTCTATCTGAAGAACTCTGGATTTTCAAAAGTCAGAACTTTGATGGGGTCTTCATGAGATGTGCTGGAAAACTTGGCTCTTGGGAGGTGTAGGAAGTCAGAGCAGAGGCTGAGGACACTATGCAACAGTGAATAGATTTGATAAGAGTGACTTAGAGATCCAATATCCAATGTGGAAATCAAATAGGTTTGAAAAGAATGGCTTAGAGATCCAATAGCCAACGTTGAAATCAAATAGAGTTGATAAGGGTGTCTTAGAGACCCAATATTCAATGTTGAAATGCCTATTTGAGCTTGTGTTAGCAGGTGTTGGAATTCAGGGAGCCAGTTTTGGGCAGGAAAGTGGGCATGTAAGCAGAAGATGATAGATCTTCAAGAGGGTGAGGTGTTCATTTTCACATCTACGCATAGCAAGTTCACAGCTTGTGTACAGGGGTACAAACAGCAGTGTTCAGCTTCCAGAGAGAAATGGGGGCTTGCAGATACAAGGCAGGTGTCCAAGTCCCAGCCAAGAGGGTGTGCTTGAGTGAGGGCTAGAGTTGAGATGGGAAGCTCACAGGAAAAGCTGCAATCATGAGTAAATGCTTTATTCAGGGTTTACCCTCAGCACGCTCAATAACAGGTCCAGGGCAGAGATGTTATTTACACTTGCCATTAGACCTCAAAGGGAAGTCTGGGGAAAGCTGGGGTCATTACCGATATTGGCAAGTGTTTAGATTTCACAGCAGTTGTGTGCTGGGACTTTGTGCAATATAACCAAGGATCTGCCTGACTTGCAAACAGGTCCTGCCTGACGCCAACTCTCTCAGAGTCAGAGTTAATAAAAGTATCTGGAGTTCAGGGTGCAGGTGTCTTCTATAGGTTATTTCAGGGCTGCTGAAGGCTGAGGACACAAAACTGCTATAAAGCTTATGGGAAAAATTTTTTGATTGAATTGGATCTGGAGATTGAGTCCAGCGAGAAGTTTTGATCATGGTTTTCTTTTCTCAGTTGTCTCTTGATGTGCCGTGTGGACTGAGCTTAATTAAAGGCCTCATGCTGGAGAAGGAGCTGTCCAGAAAACCTAAGTAGCCTGACATGCTCTTTCATAATCATTGCCACTTAACATAGAAGAGAATCCACCCTCACTCCCATTCCCACCCCTTGGGCTGGATTGGG
>NW_016113129.1:0-1170 GCF_001604975.1 Cebus imitator | reverse complement strand
AAAAAAAAAAAAAAAAGGCAGTCCTTTCCCCATTGCTGGCAACCTTTCACAGATGGCATCACAAGTCTTCAATTACTTATTTTCACACATGAACAGTGGCCCACTTCAGATTCCATGTCTAAGCAAATATTGCAGTCTACTAAAATGGCCTAACTCTGTAACAGTACTCTTCTACATTCTGAAGAACAGACAACAGAAATGTTAGATGGGAAGAAGGAAAACCACAGAAATGAATTTTCTTCAAAGCCATAATCTGCCATTCCTTTTAGATTTGGATACAGTGGCTAGAAGCAACCCAACAAGAATTTAATGCCCTCTCATATAACTGCTATAATACTTTAAAATGGCTGAAACATGATAAAAGTGTTTATCTCATTCTTTAAAAGGCAGGTATTCCTCATCAGCAAACATTCTGCTTCAGTCTGTGATTTAGAGATCCAGGTTCCTTCCATCTTGAAGTCTTTGAGCTTTCTCATTCCTTGCATCCAGCTGACAGAAGAAAGTAAGCATGAAAGAGGCAGCTGGCTCATTGTTTCTTACAGCCTTGTAAGAAATGTGGAAGTGGTATCACTTCCAATCATATCTGCTTAGCTGCAAGGGAGTCTGTAAAACATAACCTGGAATTGTGCAAAGGGAAGAAATGAAGTGGGCGGACGGCTAGCCATCTCTGCCACACATCCCTCCAAAAGTTATCATGTTGCCTGTCATTCTGCCATTCATGAAGGCTTTTAGCCTGTACAAGACTTATGAAAACCTTTTTCTCAGAAATGCAACTGGAAAAGCATCCCTAGTGCTATTACTTCCACATTTGCAAAATAAGACAATCACAGACAATACCAATCATTTATAAATCTAGCTAATCATAAAAAATATGAAATCTCTAGGTCTTACCCATGAAAAGACTCTGATTAAGAAAGTCGGGCTGGGCGCGGTGGCTCACACCTGTAATCCCAGCACTTTGGGAGGCCGAGGCGGGTGGATCACGAGGTCAAGATATCGAGACCATTCTGGTCAACAAGGTGAAACCCCGCCTCTACTAAAAACACAAAAAATTAGCTGGGCATGGCGGTGCGTGCCTGTAATCCCAGCTACTCGGGAGGCTGAGGCAGGAGAACTGCCTGAACCCAGGAGGCGGAGGTTGCGGTGAGCCGAGATCGCGCCATTGCACTC
>NW_016113128.1:0-1170 GCF_001604975.1 Cebus imitator | reverse complement strand
TCTTTTTTTTTTTTGAGACGGAGTTTCATTCTGTTGCCCAGGCTGAAGTGCACAGTGCAAGGGTGTGATCTCAGCTCACTGCAACTTCTGCCTCCCAGGTTCAAGCAATTCTCCTGTCTCAGCCTCCCGAGTAGCTGGGATTACAGGCAAATGCCACCATGTCGGACTAATTTTTGTATTTTTAGTGGAGATGGGGTTTCACCATGTTGGCCAGGCTGGTCTCAAACTCCTGACCTCAAATGATCCACCCGTCTTGGCCTCCCAAAGTTCTGGGATTACAGGCATGAGCCACCACACCAACCAGTGAACCCACTTTGTAGTCCTTCAACAGTGGGAGACTTGGACCTTTGTCTGCTTTGTGTATTGGAGAATCCCCAAGACCTAGCACAGGTGAGGCATTTATTTGGTAAACGAACAAACTCAGTTGTTCTGCGCGTCAGTTTCATTACCTGTGAAACAGGGTCAATAACAGTATTCACCTCATAAGGCTGTGAGGAGTAAATGAGACAGGACCTGTAAACAGGCTTAGTCCCATGCCTGGTACAAAGTAAATCCTCAACAAATAATTTTTCTTTCTCCTTTAAGAGCTATGGATAGGCTGGGCACGGTGGTTCATGCCTGTAATCCCAGCACTTTGGGAGGCCAAGGCGGGTAGATCGCAAGGTCAGGAGATTGAGACCAGCCTGGCTAACATGGTAAAACCCCATCTCTACTAAAAATACAAAAAATTAGCCAGGCATGGTGGTGGGCACCTGTAATCCCAGCTAATCAGGGGCTGAGGCAGTAGAATTGCTTGAACCTGGGAGGCAGAGATTGCAGTGAGCCAAGATCACGCCACTGCACTCTAGCCTGGGCGACACAGCAAGACTCAGTCTCGGGGTGGGGGGGAAGGCTGGGCACGGTGGCTCTGTAATCCCAGCACTTTGGGAGGTCGAGGTGGGCGGATCACCTGAGGTCGGGAGTTTGAGACTAGCCTGACCAACATGGGGAATTCCCATCTCTACTAAAAATACAAAAAAAATAGCCAGGCATGGTGGCAGGCGCCTGTAATCCCAGCTATTCGCGGGGCAGAGGCAGGAGAATCGCTTGAACCTGGGAGGCGCAGGTTGCGGTGAGCCGAGATGGCACCATTGCACTCCAGCCTGGGCAACAAGAGCGAAACTATGCCTC
>NW_016113127.1:0-1170 GCF_001604975.1 Cebus imitator | reverse complement strand
AAAAGGCCAGGCGCAGTGGCTCTCGCCTAATCATAGCACCTAGCATACTTTGGGAGCCAAAACAGGTGGATCACTTGACGTCAGGAGTTTGAAATCAGCCTGGCCAACATGGCGAAACCCCATCTCTACCAAAAATACAAACATATTAGCTGGAGGTGGTGCCGGGCGCCTGTAAACCAAGCTACTCGGGAGGGTGAGGCAGGAGAATTGCTTGAACCCTGGAGGCGGAAGTTGCAGTGAGCTGAGATTGCATCACTGCACTCCAGCCTGGGCCACAGAGCAAAGACTCCATCACAAAAAAAAAAAAAAAAAAAAAAAAAAAAAAAAAAAAATAATAATAATCAAAAAAAAAAAAAAAAAAGAAAGAAAGAAAAGAAAAGAAAAATCTTGACTTTTAGAGGTTAGAATAATAAACTAAATAAAAATATTATTTATGATATTAAAAATTATTTGACTATTTGATTGACATCTGACTTGATTAACAAGGACAGGAACTTGATTTCGATTGCTCACATTGACATATAGGAGATGCTCAATAACTCTTTTTTCAGTGAATGACTGCAGGCATGCATGATGAATGAGGGTTATTATCTTCAAGAAGATATTATTTAGGCCCTGCAGATGTAATATCCTAGCTATGAATCTGTCTAGAGATCATAAGGTCTTGCCTTTGAATAATACTTGAAACCTATCAAGGTGTTTCCAATTGATGAATATGACAAATATTCGAGGTAGGTTTGAACAGTACTATTTTCTCATTTAGATGGATGCAGAAAAGAGTAACAGAGTAAAACAATGTCACACCTCTAAAAGATGACAGATCCAAAATTAGAAAGAATAGTTTTCTGACTATTCCTAGTTTTTATTTTTATTTTTTACAAACTTTTCAGTATGTTATATAAATGTCTACATGAATTCCTTAAAAATTATCTTGTATAAATATAGCTATGGACATAAAAAAAAAGTTCAGAACACATTGTCATGTAAATAGTTGACAGCAAAGAATATATGGTATGGCCTTATTTTTATTAAAACATTTAAATATATATATTGGTCTCTGTATCTAAGTATTTGGAAGTCTATACATCAAAATATTTAAAATATTGGCTATTTCTGAATGATTAAATTTAATCATTAAAATTTATATGTATTTTCTTTTTTTTTTTTTTT
>NW_016113126.1:0-1170 GCF_001604975.1 Cebus imitator | reverse complement strand
AAAAAAAAAAAAAAGTCTTATCTGAGATTCCTTATAGAACAGAGTTCCATCAAAGCCAATTTTAAAAGCCTATGTGAAATATAATTTTCTTGCTGTGCTTTGTGCAAATAGGCCAAGTACAATAAGACTAAAGTATATTTTGTAAACAAAGTGTTCCATCATGATTTGTTTTTAATAAAAATGGGGACTGAAGAAGGAAAAACTATGCTTCAAAAGAAAAACTACAGTATGCCTTTTCTTAGCTGTTCTTGAGTTTTTTTCTGCAGTTTGGACAAAATCCTAAATTTTTTGTGGGCTACAAGTCTCCAAACTAATACTTTCAAATCTTTACTTTAAAAACTGGGAATTATACTCCTTACCAGCTCCGCTTTGCCTTCCGTCTTGAGTGGAAGCAGCCCGAGGCCTAACCAGAAGCCCAGCAGATGCGGGTGCCATGCTTCTTGTACAGCCTGCAGAACTGTGAGTCAAACATCTTTTGTTTATAAATTACTAAGTCTCAAGTATTCCATGAAGGCAACACAAACAGACTAGGACAATATCAGAACTGGTCCTAGTGAGGTCCTTGTGAGACCTCTATAACATGTGCTTCCTTTTAAGTTATATTTAGTCTGCCGTGACTGAGAATATCTGAACTATATTGTTGAGCTGGGAATTATAATATTATATAAATTGCATTGTCTTGAAAACTAATGGTGTTTTCTGAAATGACTCATCCCTGAACTAGGTGGAGAGCTTTATTTTTTTCTTGCCACACTCTGCAACTTTGCAACATAAGAAGTTAACCTTGGCTGGGCATAGTCACCCACCCCTGTAATCCCAGCACTTTGGGAGGCTGAGGTGGGAAGATTGCTTGAGCCCAGGAGTTCAAGACTAGCCTGGGCAACATGGTGAAACCTCTTCCCTACAAAAGAATATAAAAATCAGCTAGGTGTGGTGGTGCATGCCTGTGGTCCCAGCTACTGGGGAGGCTGATATGGGAGGATCACTTGAATCCAGGCAATTGAGGCTGTAGTGAGCCAAGATCGTGCCACTGCACTCCATCCTGGGTGAGAGAGTGATACCCTGTCTCAAAAAAAAAACAATAATAATAATAACTTTAAAGACCTAATTGGGAAATAAAATTAATATTCATAAAATATAAGTACAAAGTAAAATATAATTATAGTTCTT
>NW_016113125.1:0-1170 GCF_001604975.1 Cebus imitator | reverse complement strand
TCTACTAAAAATATAAAAATTAGCTGGGCATGATGGTACTGGAATCCGGGAGGCAAAGGTTGTGGTGAGCCAAAATTGCACCACTGCAATCCAGCCTGGGCAACAGAACAAGACTCTGTATCAAAAAAAGCAGAGAACAGAAAGTGGGCAACGTGGCTGATGCCTGTAATATCAACACTTTGGGAGTCTGAGGTGGGAGGATCACTTGAGCTCAAGAATCTGAGGCCAAATGGGCAACATAGGGAGACCACATCTCTATAAAAAATACAACAATTAACTAGCTGTCATGGTGCATACCTATAGTCCCAGCTACTCAGGAGGCTGAAGTGGGAGGACTACTTCAGGCTGCAGTGAGCCAAGGTCACACCATTACACTGCAGCTTGGGAAACAGATCCAGACCCTGTCTCAAAAAATGGGCCTAAAGAGCTGGCTAACACACTTTCCCAAACATGTGCTCACAGTCAACATGAACAGAATCAATGGAATGTTCTTGCTAGATAGATTCCGAGATTCCTCCACTTTTCCAAGAGATGAGGTGTAAAGGCGATGGGGGCGGATGCTAATATTACTATACAATTCTCCCCTATATTACCTAAACTTTCTTTCTCCCTGCTTGTTGCAGTGGTCCCATGACCAGGGCTACAACTGCAGGTGCTGGAAGCAGAGATGATCTTTAGCAAGAATCTGTAACTATACTTTAAAATTATACATATATGCCAAAATTCCTATGGGCCTATTGAGATAGACTGTGCCTTCACCCTATCTGACAAAATTGGGGTTGACAGTGAATGAAGATGCACTGTCTAGTGGTTGAGATATCCCATGAGTTCGGTACCAATATAACCATATGCTACATAAATGGGAAAAGACTAATGGGTAGATTTGCTAGATCAATATTGCTGCCAGCAACCTGGACCAGAACAGTGTGTGGGTAGAAATCAGTGACAAACAGGGAGAAATAGAAATAATAGGCCAGACGTGGTGGCTCACGCCTGTAATCCCAGCACTCGTGGATCACCTGAGGTCACGAATTTGAGACCAGCCTGGCCAACATGACGAAACCCTGTCTCTATTAAAAAATACAGGCTGACCATCCTGGTCAACACGGTGAAACCCCGTCTCTACTAAAACTACAAAAAATTAGCTGGGCATGGTGGCGCGTGCCTGTA
>NW_016113124.1:0-1170 GCF_001604975.1 Cebus imitator | reverse complement strand
AGTCTCTGACAAAACAGACTTTAAACACAGATCAAAAAGACAAAGAAGGGCATTACATAATGCTAAAGGAAACAATTCAACAAGAACAGCTAAGTATTCTGAATATATATGCACCCAAAACAGAATCACCTAGTTTCATAAAACAACTTCTTGAGCCTAAGACCTACACAGACACTTAGGCTTCCATACAATAACAGTGGGAGGCTTCAACACGCCACTGTCAAGATTAGACAGATCAATGAGACAGAAAATTAACAAGGATATTCAGGGCTAAACCCAGCTCTGGATCACGTGGATCTAGTGGACATCTACAGAACTCTACCCCAAATCAACAGAATATACATTCTTCTCAGTGCCACATGACGCTTATTCTAAGATCAACCACATAATTAAATTAAACCACTCCTCAGCAAATGCAAAAGAACTGAAATCACAACAAACAGTCTCTCAGACTACAGTGCCATCAAATTAGAACCTAGGATTAAGAAACTCACTCAAAACCACAAAATTTCATGGAAATTGAACAACTTGTTCTGGAATGACTCCTGATTAAATGATGAAATTAAGGCAGAAATAAATAAGTTCTTTCAACCAACAAGAACAAAGGGACATCATACCAGAATCTCTGGGATACAGCTAAAGTAGTGTTAGGAGGGAAATTTATAGCACTAAATGCCCACATAAGAAAGTTAGAAAGATCTCAAATCGACAACCTAACATCATAATTAAAAGAACTAGAGAGGCAAGAGCAAAAGAATCCAAAAGCTAGCAGAAGACATGAAATAACTAAGATCAGACAAGAATTGAAGGAGACAGAGACATAAAAACGCTCCAAAAAATCAATGAATCCAGGAGCTCGTTTTTTGAAAAAAATTAACAAATTGATAAACCCTAGCTACACTAATAAAGAAGAAAAGAGAGAAGACTCAAACAGACACAGTAAAAAGTTATTAAAGGAGATATTACCACTGACCCCACAGAAATACAAACTCAGAGAGTACTTTATTACCCCATGCCAATAAACTAGAAAGTGTCAAAGAAATGGATAAATTCCTGGCACATACACCCTCCCAAGAATAAACCAGGAAAAAGGTGATTGCTGAATAGATTAATACCAAGTTCTGAAATTGAGGCAGTAATTAATAGCCTACGAACCAAAAAAAAAAAAAA
>NW_016113123.1:0-1171 GCF_001604975.1 Cebus imitator | reverse complement strand
AGGCAGGAAGGAAAGAAGTGACCTGGAGTCAGAAAAACAGTTGGCCAGGGCGGTGGCTCATGCTTATAATTCCAGCACTTTGGGAGGCTGAGGCAGGTCTGTTACTTGAGCCCAGGAGTTTGGGACCAGCCTGAGCAACATGGCAAAACCTTATTTCTACAGAAAAAAAAACCAAAAATTAGTTAGGCATGGTGGCACGTGCCTATAGTCCCAGCTACTCAGGAGGCCGAGGCAGGAGGAATCACTTGAGCCTGGGAGGTCAAGGCTGCAGTGAGCCACGATGGTGCCACTGCACTCTAGCCTGGGCAACAGAGCAAGACCCTATTTCAAAAAACACAAAGGAAAAGCAGAGTTGTCTTAGAAGCAGAAGTGGAATAGAGGAACAGGCCACCTTTCTGGAAGAGGCTGGGCAGAACATGGTTAGATCCATTTCTCTGAGGAAGGCTGCAAGCAAGAAGACTGCTGTCTTGTGGCAGAGTGTGGGTGTGGGCCAGCCTCTTCAGCAGGAAGGAGGAGATGGGGAGAGGCAGGGCATCTTCCCACGCTGGTGCCCCTTGGGGCACTCTTCGGAGGCCTGAGAGTTCCTGGTAGGCCACTCTGTTCCTGTCCCTTCTGCTTTGCTCTGAGATTGGTCCAGCAGGTGGCCTGCAGAACCTCTGGCTTTAGCTTGGCAAGAAGATGTCTGACCTTGCCAAAAAGTCCTTGGTTCTGAGTTGTAAACAGCCCCTCTCCATGGTCAGATATGACCGAGCCCCATGAGTGGTGCCCACTGGCATGAGGTGCTGTCATGAAAGCCTGCGCTGGCCTCCCTGTTAAGCGGTGCAGCTTCCTTGCTTCCTGCTGACAGCACCCATCTCATCCCTGCCCTGGGAAATGCCCTCACCTTGGGCCACGCGAATGTTTTTCAAAGCCAGAAAAATTTTTTTTTGATGGAACCATCAAGAATAGTTTAAGCCTATGATATCACTACCCTTTTCATTACTGTCATATTTCTATTTAAAATAATTAGATGGCTTGTTCTAAAAACCTAAATTAAAGCACAGGCCAGGCGCGGTGGCTCATGCCTATAATCCCAGTATTTTGGGAAGCCAAGGCAGGTGGATTGCTTGAGTCCAGGAGTTGGAGAACAGCTTGGGCAACATGGCAAAACCCCGTCTCTACTTAAAATAAA
>NW_016113122.1:0-1171 GCF_001604975.1 Cebus imitator | reverse complement strand
AAAAAAAAAAAAAAAAAAAAAAAAATCCCTGATTTGTACACTTTAAATGGGTGAATCACATGCTATGTGAGTTATACATCAATATGGTTTCTATTAAAAAAAAAAGAGAGAGAAAGAATCCTAAAGAAGAGCAGTGGATACTTACTGCCCTTTTGGGAAATTTAGCAACTTCTCAAAGTTTTTCAGTATGACAGTCAGAGAACTAAGGTCTGAAGAAAGGATTTTGAGAAGAGCAAGTCCTAAGTGTATCTTCAGGCAGAGGAGGAGACAGAAAGAATAAACTTTGAAGCTTTCAGAACATAAGGCTTTCCTACGAATAACATATAGAGGGACAAATACCTAGTGGATTTCGTCTGTAGTGAAATGAGCTTTCTGCAGAGTAAGTAGGCTGGAACACACTTCCCAGCTGATGTGCCAGGACTTGATTGATGTCGCTAAAGGAGATCTGCTTGATATTCATCAGTTTTGCACAGATCTTATGGACAGCATCATTCTCATGAACAAGGAGGGCGTCTGAAGATCGGTACAAGTGAGAAAGTGTCAAGATAGAGTTGTAGTTCTGAACAATAACCTGGAGAGGAAAAGGTCAAAAATAAGAAAGGTAGGAGAGAATAGTGGTTAAGATTACAGGTTCTAAAGACATCCTGCCTGGGTTCAAATCCTGGCTCTATCACTTTCTAGCTATATGACCTTGGACAAATTTCTCATCTCCTTATGCCGTTTCCTCTTCTTTTTCTTTTTTTCTGAGATAAGACACGCTCTGCTGCCCAGGCTGGAGCACAGTGGGACCATCTCTGCTCATTGCAACCTTGGCCTCCTAGTTCGAGATTCTTGTGCGTCAGACTCCTGAGTAAATAGAATTATAGTCTTGTGCCACCACACCCAGCTAATTTTTGTACGTTTAGTAAAGACAGGGTCTCACCATGTTGGCCAGGCTGGTCTAGAATTCCTGGTCTCGAATTCCTGGCCTCAAGTGATCTGCCCACCTTGGCCTCCTAAAGTGCTATTATAGGTGTGAGCCACCCTGCCTGGCTATTCTCTGAAAAAAATTTTTTTTGGGGCCGGGCGTGGTGGCCCAAGCTTGTAATCCCAGCACTTTGGGAGGCCGAGGCGGGTGGATCACGAGGTCAAGAGATCGAGACCATCCTGGTCAACATGGTGAAACCCCGTC
>NW_016113121.1:0-1171 GCF_001604975.1 Cebus imitator | reverse complement strand
GACTCCAGCTTACTAACACACTGTTGAGAAACTCCTTGATGTAGAGATGGAAGCTCAACTTGTCAATTTCCTATCTCTGAAGAAATCAGTTTTGTGAGTTTGTATGTTATTTGTGAGAACAGTTGCCTCATACGTTATGTCTAATTTCAAGTTTCTTTTAGTAAGAGGATTAGTCTAATATTGGTAATGGGAAACAGAGGTCTCTACCATGGATTCTTGAACAAGGCATAATAAGAGGGTATGGATGAACAATGTTAAAGACTGCTTAACACGTGATGGCTTGTAGCTTACAGTCAGGACACCAAGTAGGAGGTATTTTCAGTTTTCTAAGTTGAGAACTAAGATCAGGATGAGGTTTGCAGAAATACAAACAAACAAGAGGGAAACACCATGATAGAAAAATAACTATTATGAGTTATTGATAAATTAGATGTGAAAGATAAAGAAGAAGGTTTAAAATGGTGCCAGAAATGCTTTAAAAATGAGCTCTTATCTTTGGAGATACATACTGAAATATTTATGGATGGAATGATATGATGTCTGAGATTTGATTCAAAATAATCCTATGTAGGGAAGAAGATGGCAGGGAGGGTGGGTTATTGGTGAGAGAAGCCTGGCCATGAGATGATTGTTGTTGAGGATAGGTTTTGAGTACGAGAGCGCATTATGCTTCCCCCCCTTCTTTTGTGTATGCTTCATATCTTCAAATTATAAACTTTTTTTTTTTTGAGATGGAGTTTCGCTCTTGGCTCCCCCTGCTGGAGTACAATGGCGCGAGCTTGGCTCACTGCAACCTTCACCTTCTAGGTTCAAGTGATTCTCCTGCCTCGGCCTCCCAAGTAGCAGGTTTGCAGGTCCGTGCCACCATACCCGGCTAGTTTTTGTATTTTTACTAGACACGGGGTTTCACCATGTTGGCCAGGCTGGTCTTTGAACTCCTGACCTCTGGTGATCCACTCACCTCAGCTTCCCAAAATGCTGGGATTACAGGCGTGAGCCACTTAGCCCAGCACAAATTAAAAACTTTTTAAGGCAGGCCGGGTGCGGTGGCTCACGCCTATAATCCCAGCACTTTGGGAGGCCGAGGCGAGTGGATCATGATGTCAAGAGATCGAGACCATCCTGGTCAACATGGTGAAACCCTGTCTCTACTAAAAATACAAAAAATTAG
>NW_016113120.1:0-1171 GCF_001604975.1 Cebus imitator | reverse complement strand
GACGGGGTTTCACCATGTTGACCAGGATGGTCTTGATCTCTTGACCTCGTGATCCACCCGCCTCGGCCTCCCAAAGTGCTGGGATTACAAGCTTGGGCCACCACGCCCGGCCCCAAAAAAAATTTTTTTCAGAGAATAGCCAGGCAGGGTGGCTCACACCTATAATAGCACTTTAGGAGGCCAAGGTGGGCAGATCACTTGAGGCCAGGAATTCGAGACCAGGAATTCTAGACCAGCCTGGCCAACATGGTGAGACCCTGTCTTTACTAAACGTACAAAAATTAGCTGGGTGTGGTGGCACAAGACTATAATTCTATTTACTCAGGAGTCTGACGCACAAGAATCTCGAACTAGGAGGCCAAGGTTGCAATGAGCAGAGATGGTCCCACTGTGCTCCAGCCTGGGCAGCAGAGCGTGTCTTATCTCAGAAAAAAAGAAAAAGAAGAGGAAACGGCATAAGGAGATGAGAAATTTGTCCAAGGTCATATAGCTAGAAAGTGATAGAGCCAGGATTTGAACCCAGGCAGGATGTCTTTAGAACCTGTAATCTTAACCACTATTCTCTCCTACCTTTCTTATTTTTGACCTTTTCCTCTCCAGGTTATTGTTCAGAACTACAACTCTATCTTGACACTTTCTCACTTGTACCGATCTTCAGACGCCCTCCTTGTTCATGAGAATGATGCTGTCCATAAGATCTGTGCAAAACTGATGAATATCAAGCAGATCTCCTTTAGCGACATCAATCAAGTCCTGGCACATCAGCTGGGAAGTGTGTTCCAGCCTACTTACTCTGCAGAAAGCTCATTTCACTACAGACGAAATCCACTAGGTATTTGTCCCTCTATATGTTATTCGTAGGAAAGCCTTATGTTCTGAAAGCTTCAAAGTTTATTCTTTCTGTCTCCTCCTCTGCCTGAAGATACACTTAGGACTTGCTCTTCTCAAAATCCTTTCTTCAGACCTTAGTTCTCTGACTGTCATACTGAAAAACTTTGAGAAGTTGCTAAATTTCCCAAAAGGGCAGTAAGTATCCACTGCTCTTCTTTAGGATTCTTTCTCTCTCTTTTTTTTTTAATAGAAACCATATTGATGTATAACTCACATAGCATGTGATTCACCCATTTAAAGTGTACAAATCAGGGATTTTTTTTTTTTTTTTTTTTTTTTT
>NW_016113119.1:0-1171 GCF_001604975.1 Cebus imitator | reverse complement strand
AAAAAAAAAAAAAAAGATATTTCATTCTTTCTACTCTTCAAGGTTTCTAATAAGAAATCCACAGTCACTAAAATCATTGTTCTCCTATATGTAATGTATTTTTTTCCTGCACATATCTCTGTTGTAGGCTGAATAATAGACACCCAAAGATGTCAAGTTTTAATTCCTGAAAATATTTGGAAAAAGGGTTTTTGCTGATATAATTAAGGATTTTGAGCGTAGTCAGTTACCTTGGATTTTTCAGGCAGGTTCTGAATACCATCCCAAGCATCCTTATAAGAAGGAGGCAAAAGAGGCAACAGAGACACAGAGGAGAAAGCCATGTGAAGATGGAACAGAGAGATGGCCATAAGCCAAGGAATGCTGACAGCTGCTAGAAGCTCAAAGAAGGCAAGGAACAGATCCTCCCCTATAGTCTCCAGAGGGAATGCAGCCTTGCCAACACTTTCATTTTAAACTTCTCGTCTGTAGAACTGTGCGAGAATAAATTTCTGTTGTTTTCAGCCACTAAGTCTGTGATCATTTAGTACAGCATTTACAGGAAACAAATACGCCTCTCCTTCTAGAACTCCAATGATGTAAATGTTAGGCCGTCTAATATTGCCCCACATGTTTCTGAGGCTCTCTGTTCATTTTCTTTTTAATCTGTTTTTCTCTGTTCTTCAGATTGGACAATTTCTCTCTCTCTCTCTTTTTTTTTTATGAGATAGAGTTTTGCTCTTGTCACTCAGGCTGGAGTGCAATGGTGTGATCTTGGCTCACTGCAACCTCCGCCTCTTGGGTTCAAGTGATTCTCCTGCCTCAGCCTCCCGAGTAACTGGGATTATAGGCACCTGCCACCAGGCCCCTCTAATTTTTGTATTTTTAGTAGAGACAGGGTTTCACCCTGTTGACCAGGCTGGTCTCGAACTCCTGACCTCAGGGGATCTATGTGCCTTGGCCTCCCAGAGTGCTTAGATTATAGGTGTGAGCCACTGTGCCAGTCCTGGACAATTTCTCTTGATCCATCTTCACTGACTCTTTCCTCTATTGGTAATCTTTATTCTATTATTGATAACCATCTAGTGAAATCTTTTTTTTTTTTTTTTTTTTGAGACGGAGTTTCGCTTTTGTTGCCCAGGCTGGAGTGCAATGGCGCGATCTCGGCTCACCGCAACCTCCGCCTCCTGGG
>NW_016113118.1:0-1171 GCF_001604975.1 Cebus imitator | reverse complement strand
CAGCTACTCGGGAGGCTGAGGCAGGAGAATCGCTTGAACCTGGGAGGCGTAGGTTGTAGTGAGCCAAGATTGTGCCTCTGCACTCCAGCCTGGGCAACAAGAGCAAAACTCTATCTCAAAAAAAAAAAAAGAAAAGATTTTCTATTTATCATTGTTTTTGAGCAAATTATGATGTGTTTTGGTGTAGTTCATCTTACTAGTGTGTGGGTTTTGTTGAGCTTCTTGAATTTGCAGACATGTAATTTTTATCAAATTTGGACTTTTTTTTTTTTTTTTTTTGAGATGGAGTCTCGCTTTGTTGCCCAGGCTGGAGTGTAGTAGTGGCTCAGTCTTGGCTCACTGCAATGTCAGCCTACCGGGTTCAAGCAATTCTACTGCCTCAACCTCCTGAGTAGCTGGAATTATAGGCGCACACCTCGATGCCTGGCTAATTTTTTGTATTTTTAGTAGAGACAGGGTTTCACTGTGTTGCCCAGGCTGGTCTTGAACTCCTCAGCTCAGGCAATCTCCCCCCACCCCGTCATTCTTCCAAAGTGCTTGGATTAAAGGTGTGAGCCACTGTGCACGGCCAAATTTGGACACTTTTGAGGTTATTATTTCTTCAAATTTGGTCTCTTATTCCCTTTGGAGACTCCTATTGCATGTGTATCTCACTGCTTGAAGTTGTTCCACAGCTTGTTGATGCTTTGTTCATTTAAAAAAATTATTGGGCCGGGCATGGTGGCGCATGCCTGTAATCCCATCACTTTGGGAGGTCAAGGTGGGTGGATCACCTGAGGTCAGGAGTTCCAGACCAGTCTGACCAACATAGTGAAACCGCATCTCTGCTGAATACAGAAAATTAGCCAGGTGTGGTGGCGCATGCCTGTAATCCCAGCTACTTGGGAGTCTAAGGCAGGAAAATCACTTGAACTCAGGAGGTGGAGGTTGCAGTGAGCTGAGATCACGTCACTGCACTCCAGCCTGGGCAACAAGAGCAAAACTCCATCTCAAAAAAAGAAAACGAATGAATGAATGAATGAATGAATGGAGGCTGAGGTGAGCAGATCATGTGGTCAGGAGATTGAGACCATCCTGGCCAACATGGTGAAACCCCATCTCTATTAAAAATACAAAAATTAGCTGTGTGTGGCAGCGCATGCCTGTAATCCCAGCTACTCGGGAGGCTGAG
>NW_016113117.1:0-1171 GCF_001604975.1 Cebus imitator | reverse complement strand
TTTTTTTTCTTTCTTATTTTATTTTTTTGAGACAGGATCTTGCTCTGCTGCCCAGGCTGGAGTGCAGTGGCACAATCATGGCTCACCGTAGCCTTCAACTCCCTTCAACTTCCACTTCAGCCTCCTGAGTAGCTGAGGCTATAGGTGTGAGTCAACACGCCCAGCTAATTTTTTATTTTTTGTAGAGTTGGGGTTTTGCCATGTTGCCCAGGTTGGTCTTGAACTCCTGGGCTCAAGTGATTCACTCACCTAGGCCTCCCAAAGTGCTGGGATTGCAGTCATGAGCCACTGTGCCCAGGTTCCAATTTTTATTTTAGGTTCGAGCACACGTGTGCAGGTTTGTTACATGGGTAAATTACATGTGGTGGGAGTTGGGTGTACAGATTATTTTGTTACCCAGGTAATGAGCTTAGTACCTGATAGATGGGTTTTCAGTCCTCGCCCTCCTCCTGCCCTCCATCCTCAAGTAGGGTCTGGTATCTATGTTCTCTTCTTTGTGCCCTTGTGTACTCAGAGTTTCACTCCGACTTATAGCTGAGAACCTGTGCTACCTGGTTTTCTGTTCCTGCGTTAATTCACTTAGGATAATGACCTCCAGCTCCAACCATGTTGCTGCAAAGGACATGATTTTATTCTTTTTTATGTCTGCATAGTATTCTATGATATATATGTACCACGTTTGAAAGCACATTTTTCTAATTAAAAGCGTGTGCTTATCTTCATGATTTATGGCTCATGGTTTACATTTTTTGTCTGTTTTCTTGAATTGATGGTGAATGAGTTGACATTGGGTTGTCTTATTTTGTTTTCATAGAGCTGGGATGCAGCACAGTGCTGGTGTTGAGTCGGTGAGTGGCAAATGTTTGCTACACAAAGGAGTGAATGAACTAGAGTGGTGCTGTGAGTGTAAATGGTGTGAGTGTAAATGGTGTGAGTGTAAATGCTGTGAGTGTAAATGCTGTGAGTGTAAATGGTGTGAGTGTAAATGCTGTGAGTGTAAATGGTGTGAGTGTACATGGTGTGAGTATAAATGGTGTGAGTGTAAATGGTGTGAGTGTAAATGGTGTGAGTGTATTTGGTGTGAGTGTAAATGGTGTGAGTGTAAATGGTGTGAGTGAGTGTAAATGGTGTGAGTGTAAATGGTGTGAGTATAAATGGTGTGAGTGTAAAT
>NW_016113116.1:0-1171 GCF_001604975.1 Cebus imitator | reverse complement strand
GGAGGCTGAGGTGGGAGGATTGCTTGAGCCCAGGATGTCAAGGCTGCAGTGAGCCATGATCATGCCATTTCATTCTAGCCTGGGCAACAGAGCAAGACCCTGTCTTTATCTCTAAGAGAAAAGATAGTAATTAGTAATTTGAAGTTTGTTTATTTATTTATTTATTGAGACACAGTTTCATTCTGTCGCCAGGCTGGAGTGAAATGGTGCAATCTCAGCTCACAGCAACCTCCACCTCCCAGGTTCAAGCAATTCTCAGGCCTCAGCCTCCCGAGTTGCTGGGATTACAGGCGCCTGCCACCACGCCCGGCTTTTTGTATTACAAGTAGAGATGGGGTTTCGCCATGTTGGCCAGGCTGGTCTCAAACTCCTGACCTCAAGTGATCCACCCACCTCAGCCTCCCAGAGTGTTGGGATTACAGGCGTGAGCCACTGTGTCCAGCCAATTTGAAGTTTATTTAATTTTCGCTCACAGCGAAGCTTTCCATCATCAGTTTTAAGTTATCCGGTTATCTCCTGACTTAACATTTCTGTTTCGTTGTGCCAAAGTTATTACTGATCTTTTATCTGTGATACTCAGCATGTTGGGTCATAATCAGATGAGTTCCTTGCCTGATTTATCTCGGTAAGCATATTACCCAGCAGGAGATTGGGCTCACTGATTAGGTTGATGATGTTTGTTGAACGAATACATCTGGAAAAGAGTGTGACAATTTACTGCACAGCAACAGAACATTATTCTGACATTCCGTCTCCCAAAGCGACCACTCTTGGTTTTATGAATAACATCATGTTTTTGCAGAATCACCCAAATCAAATCCTGTGGTTTAAGTTTCCAGTAACAATAACCATGCTGATTCTATTACTAATGTTACTGTTTCTAAAATGGCAATAGGTGATGTAGGTCAGGTGCCCTAAAAGCAGAGCCTGAGATGGGGATTGTGGTGCCCATGATGTATTGAGGGAATCAGGGGTTGGGAAGTTGGAGAGCAAGGCCATGGTCTCGGCTGCAAGCAAGAGCAGCCAGATCCCAGGGAAGAGCTAAAGTGTGGTCCCACCTCAGGGTTGGTTCCACTTTGTTTTTTTTTTTTTTTGAGACGGAGTTTCACTCATGTTACCCAGGCTGGAGTGCAATGGCGCGATCTCGGCTCACTGCAACCTCCGCCTCCTG
>NW_016113115.1:0-1171 GCF_001604975.1 Cebus imitator | reverse complement strand
CAGGAGAATGGCCACGTGAAAAGCAATGGAGACTTATCCCCCAAGGGTGAAGGGGAGTCGCCCCCCGTGAACGGAACAGATGAGGCAGCAGGGGCCACTGGCGATGCCATCGAGCCAGCACCCCCTAGCCAGGGTGCTGAGGCCAAGGGGGAGGTCCCCCCCAAGGAGACCCCCAAGAAGAAGAAGAAATTCTCTTTCAAGAAGCCTTTCAAATTGAGCGGCCTGTCCTTTAAGAGAAATCGGAAGGAGGGTGGGGGTGATTCTTCTGCCTCCTCACCCACAGAGGAAGAGCAGGAGCAGGGGGAGATCGGTGCCTGCAGCGACGAGGGCGAGGGCACTGCCCAGGAAGGGAAGGCTGCTGCCACCCCTGAGAGCCAGGAGCCCCAGGCCAAGGGGGCAGAGGCCAGTGCGGCCTCAGAAGAAGAGGCAGGGCCCCAGGCTACAGAGCCATCCACTCCTTCAGGGCCAGAGAGTGGCCCTACACCAGCCAGCGCTGAGCAGAATGAGTAGCTAGGTGGGGGCAGGTGGGTGATCTCTAAGCTGCAAAAACTGTGCTGTCCTTGTGAGGTCACTGCCTGGACCTGGTGCCCTGGCTGCCTTCCTGTGCCCAGAAAGGAAGGGGCTATTGCCTCCTCCCAGCCACGTTCCCTTTCCTCCTCTCCCTCCTGTGGATTCTCCCATCAGCCATCTGGTTCTCCTCTTAAGGCCAGTTGAAGATGGTCCCTTACAGCTTCCCAAGTTAGGTTAGTGATGTGAAATGCTCCTGTCCCTACCTCCTTCCTTGTCCCCACCCCTGCATAAGGCAATTGTTGGTTTTCTTCCCCAATTCTTTTCCAAGTAGGTTTTGTTTACCCTACTCCCCAAATCCCTGAGCCAGAAGTGGGGTGCTTATACTCCCAAACCTTGAGTGTCCAGCCTTCCCCTGTTGTTTTTAGTCTCTTGTGCTGTGCCTAGTGGCACCTGGGCTGGGGAGGACACTGCCCCGTCTAGGTTTTTATAAATGTCTTACTCAAGTTCAAACCTCCAGCTTGTGAATCAACTGTGTCTCTTTTTTGACTTGGTAAGCAAGTATTAGGCTTTGGGGTGGGGGGAGGTCTGTAATGTGAAACAACTTCTTGTCTTTTTTTCTCCCATTGTTGTAAATAACTTTTAATGGCCAAACCCCAGATTT
>NW_016113114.1:0-1172 GCF_001604975.1 Cebus imitator | reverse complement strand
TGTTACCCAGGCTGAAAGAGCAATGGCATAATTTCGGCTCACTGCAGCCTCGAATTCCTGAGCTCAAGCAACCCTCCCACCTCAGTCAGCCTCCCAAGTAGCTTGGACCATAGGTGTGCATCACCATGCCTGGCTAATTTTTGCATTTTTTGTAGAGATGAAGTTTCACCATGTTGCCCAATATAGGCTCAAACTCCTGAACTCGAGTAATCCTCCTACCTTGGACTCCCAAAGTGCTGTGATTATAGGTGTGAGCTACTGTGCCTGGCCTCTGATTCAGTTTTATACCTGGTTTTTGGTCTGTACAGGGTTTCAGTTTCTTTCTGGTTCAGTGGGAGGTTGTGTGTTCCCAGAAATTTACACATTTCCTCTAGATTTTCTAGTTGATGTGCACAGAGATGTTCACAGCAGTCTCTTTTTGATTTTTTATTTTTTGTCTTTCATTCAGTTCTGTTGTGATCTTTGTTTTTTTTTATTTCTTCTGCTAGTTTTGCGTTTGGTTTATTCTTGTTTTTCTAGTTCTCTTAAGTGTGACAATAGGTTTTAATTTGGAAATTTATATCTTTTTGATGTAGGGATTTAGTACTATAAACTTTCCTCTTAACACTGCTTTCATTATATCCCAGAGGATCCCAGAGATTTGTTGTGTCTCTCATTTCACTTATTTCAAAATTAAAAAAAATTTCTTCCTTAATTTTATTGTTTACCCAAAAATTATTCAGGGGCAAGTTGTTTAGTTTCTGTGTACTTGTGTGGTCTGAGAGTCGGTCTTATTGATTTCCAATTTTATTCCACTGTGGTCTGAGAAGATTCTTGATATGATTTCGATTGTTTTGAATTTATTGAGATTTGCTTTATGGCTCAGCATGTGGTCAATTTTAGATAATGTTCCATGTGCAAATGAGAAAAATGTGCATTCTGTGGTTATTGAGTGTCGTACTGTGTAGATGTCTATTAAGTCCATTTGGTCATGAGTCCAATTTAAGTCCAGAGATTGTTTGTTAGTTTTTTGCCCCAGTGATCTGTCTAGTGCTGTCAGTGGTGTGTTGCATTCTTCCACTACTATTGAATGACCATCTATCCTCTTTCTTAGGTCTGGTAGTATTTGTTTTATAAATCTGGCTGCTCTGATGTTGGGTGCATTCTTTTTTTTTTTTTTTTTTTTTTTTTTT
>NW_016113113.1:0-1172 GCF_001604975.1 Cebus imitator | reverse complement strand
AAAAAAAAAAAAAAAAAAAAAAAAAAAAAAAAAAAAAAAAAAAAAAAAAGAGCACTCCAGGTGATATGTATACAGAAGCTACCAAAAAATTAAAATAAGTAAATGCCTTCTGATAATTCCAGTGTTGAGAACATCCTAATTAACAGACATCACAGCTATAAAGCAGATTTGTTACTCTGTCACTGGTACTAATTAAAATGCAGACAAAAACTTCATGTGGCGATTGGCACACAGCCAACTAATTACCTTTAATTTAAAGTTCTCCAGTACTTGTCGGAAAAGAAAAGGGTTACCTCCTTCAGCACCATTTAAAAAAGCTTGCATCCAATCCTCACAAAACCGGTTACTTCCTATAAAATATTTCAGAGAGACTAAATAAAATGAAATTTTACAAAGCACAATTCATGTATTTCTTTACAAAAACATCTATAATGAATTATTTAAGACTTGTATAATGGCCTAAAAAAACAGTGTGCTCACCACATGGCTAAGGAATACCAAAATGGTTGAAGCCCCCTATATGCCCCTTCCCAATCACATCCCCCTTCCTTTCCCATCAGAAAGGATGATCATTCCGACAGATGTTTTTAAACTTCTGCCATATACCTTTGCGTCTGTAAGCCTTATCTGCATTATTCTGCATATGTTAAAACTTTTATGTATTTTTTCTTTGATGGCTATTTCACTAAATAGTATGTTTGAGAGCTATATTGACATATGTAGCTGTAGTTCATTCATTTTCACTGCTCTATTACATTCCATTGCATGAATATAGCAATTTATCAGTTTTCTTGATAAACACTTAAGTTGCTTCCAATTCCTTGCTTTTTTTCAAATAAAGCCTTTATGGACATTTTAAAATTCGTCTCTTTGGCCGGTCGTGGTGGCTCATGCCTATAATCCCAGCACTTTGGGAGGCTGAGGCGGGTGGATCATGAGGTCAAGAGATTGAGACCATCCTGGTCAACATGGTGAAACCCCATCTCTACTAAAAATACAAAAAATTAGCTGGGCATGGTGGCGCGTGCCTGTAGTCCCAGTGACTCAGGAGGCTGAGGCAGGAGAATTGCTTGAACTCAGGAGGCAGAGGTTGCAGTGAGCCGAGATGACGCTACGGCACTCCAGCCTGGGCGACAGAACTCCGTCTCAAAAAAAAAAAGTATACATATAAA
>NW_016113111.1:0-1172 GCF_001604975.1 Cebus imitator | reverse complement strand
TAAAAGTAGGAGGATGAAGTTGCAGTGTAGTTTTCCTTAGGTTTTTTTTTATTTTTTGTTTTGCTTTGGGCTTTTTTGCTGTTTTGAGTAACCCTGGGATGAATATATTTGAGATTGTTTTCTCACTGAGTCAGGGGGGATGGGTGTTTTATGGCTCTTGATAAGTATTGCCAAATTGCTTTCCTAAAGGACTGGACCAGTTTGCAATGCCACCAGCCACGTATGACAGTGCCGGTCTCACCATGCCCACGGCAACACTGGGTATTATATGCTTTTTATATATATATGTCAATGTGTATATACATATGATTTACTTAAGTTGGTTGGCAAAAAGAAGCTATGTCATTAATGTTTTAATTTACATTTAAATTTAAAATGTGCTAAACGCAGGTGAACATTTTATATTTGTCTGTTAAACATTTGTATTTATTTCTGTGACTTGTCCATGTCCTTTGTTCATTTTTCTTTTAGGTGGTTTCATCTTTTGTCTTACTGTTTTTGAGAATTTTTAGGAGCTGGTTGGCTTTCTGCACATGTGTGTATATGCCTTTGTTTCAAGTTAATGTTAATTGAACATTTACTATGTACCAGGCACATCTGTATATCTCATTGAATCCTCATAAAACATTGTGAGACAAAGTGCTATTATTATCCCCATTTTACAGATCAGGGAAATCAGGCTAAGTAGGGGGAACTAATTTGTTTAACGTCACAGAGCTTGTACTTTAGAGTCTGGATTCGAAGCCAGCACTCACAGCACAGCTGACCCATGTTTTAAGCTTTAACCTCGGGGCATCCCATCCCAGCAGTGGGGCAAGAGTTCCAACTGCCTTTCATGCCTCAAATACTTCCTAAGCTCTGGCCTCCCCTGAGGTACAGAGCTGAGTTGGGTGATGTGAAGCAGAAAGCAGACAAGGAGTTGGGTGCGGGGGCTCACGCCTGTAATCCCAGCACTTTGGGAGGCCGAGGTGGGTGGATCACCCTGAGGTCAGGAGTTGGAGACCAGGCTGGCCAACATGGTGAAACCCTGTCTCTATTAAAAATACAAAAATTAGCTGGGTGTGGTGATGCGCGCCTGTGATCCTAGCTACTTGGGAGGCTGAGGCAGGAGAATCACTTGAACCCAGGACGTGGAGGTTGCAGTGAACTGAGATTGTGCCACTACCTCTATC
>NW_016113110.1:0-1172 GCF_001604975.1 Cebus imitator | reverse complement strand
TATCTAAGTAAGTGATGCTTGAAGCAGATGAAAAACCAGCTGGCCTACTTCCATTAATTAAGAAGGTCAAATCAATATACAGGTGTTTGCTAATTTTATTAATTTTTTTTGGTCAATTACATTTATGATATTCAGTGATGTCTGTCTACAATAATGTACATATATATATGCAGGCCCTTTTAAAGAACAGGTTCTGTAATTTTCCAAATCCCAATATGGCCAGTAGCTTCCTGGGTCTGTGAGACCCAGGATCAAGTTTCTCCTTTGATGTGTCTTGGAGTGTGGCCCATCTAGTAGTATGTGAGATGACAGTAGGAGGTACGTGAACACATTTTTAAAATTTTAATAGGTAAATATTTATGATAGATTAGGAAAAAACATAGCATATAGAATTCCTGATTTTATGGGTACTGTTGCTTAGGGTGAGATTAAAATATAGCTAGTAGATTCAAAAATAAATATTAAGTGGAAAATGTAAGTGGTAAACAGGACAAAAAACATGCGAAGATGGTACAAGAATGAAATTGAGAAGGCCCTGTTCTTCCTCTCATGCTGCCTAACACATCATGATTAAATAGTATGCCTGATCTTCAACCATCCTTTCTGCAGTTTTTTGTTTTTTTGTTTTTAGAGATGGAGTCTTTCTCTGTTGCCCAGGTTAGAGTGCAGTGGCATGATCTCAGCTCACTATAACCTCCACTTCCCTGTTTAAGTGATTTTCCTTCCTCAGCCTCCCAAGTAGCTGGGATTACAGGCAAGAGCCACCATACCCGGCCAACTGCCAGCATTGTTTCTAAAGGGCATTACAAACACTGCACTGTTGGCATTAGTAAACATATTTGTTTTAAAGGCTCAATTTTATCAGAAGAAATGTAGAAACAGAAACTGCGATGGTGTAAAAGGCTCTACCCTATGATTACTTGGTTTTCCCAAATCTAATTTTTTTTCTAGATCTACATACATTAGCTATTCTTTGAGAATAGCACTTTAGCTTAGCATAACTAACTAATCTCTATTTACTCATGAAATTTTGAAGAGAGGAGCTCAGAGGGAAAAGTTATTCAACTTAAAATATCTAAGTATGGGCCGGGCGCGGTGGCTCAAGCCTGTAATCCCAGCACTTTGGGAGGCCGAGGCGGGTGGATCACGAGGTCAAGAGATCGAGACCATCC
>NW_016113109.1:0-1172 GCF_001604975.1 Cebus imitator | reverse complement strand
AAAAAAAAAAAAAAAAAGAAAAAGAAAAAAAGAAAAAAAACGGAATTGAGTTTCTACCCCAGAAATCTCTCTTTCATTGCTGTAAACTTTGTAGCTCCAGGGGAAAGAGTGAGGCCTGTGGGATTTCAGAACCATTGACAGGTCCCCTGATGTCCATAGCATCATGGGAACAACAGTATAAAGCTGCATGCCCAATTCAAAGGAGTATATTTTGAAAGTTTTCTAAAATTGAACCTTTTCTCTCCATGAAAAGATTTTTTTTTTCTCACGGTCCTCCTATCCTTATCACTATAAAAATTGAGCCAGTTTCTGGCTGTGTCATGCTCAGAGTCAGGTTGAAGCCCCAGCTGAGGGCTTGGGGGAGTGGGTGGACGCAGGGCAGGGAGCTGGAAGAACACTCAGTAGACAGCAGGTAGATGAAACATGGCTTTGTTCAGCAGCAGCGTTCACAGCTTTCTCACACTAGCTCTCTCACACTGTCTGCCCTGTCTCGGTTGCTTAGTCCAGCAGCTCCCACACACAGAGCTGCACAGCCGGCTCTCCCTTGCCTTCAGGGTCAGCAGCTTAACTCTTTCTCTGTCTGGGCACAAGTGAGCTGAGCTGTGTCCTGGCTCTTCCTGTCCATCTACAAAGACGGACAGCTCTGGCTCTCTCTCTCTTTCTCTGGGTGCCAGCACACCTGTATAGTGTCAGCAGGGCAATTATACCTTTTACAGACAATACCAACTTAGAGCAAAGGGATGGCCTTCCCACATTGAGGCTACATGGCTGTGATATATGCCTGCACTTTAAACTCCCTGAGTCACACATCCTACCTTGGCCTATCCTTGAACAAAGCACAGCTGTGTTCCTTACAGGCTATTACTAACAAGTCAAAAAACATGCCAGGCATGATGGCTCATGCCTATAATCCCAGCACTTTGGGAGGCCAAGGTGGGTGGATCACCTGAGGTCTGGAGTTTGAGACCAGCCTGACCAACATGGAGAAACCCCATCTCTACTAAAAACACAAAAAAATTTGCTGGGCGTGGTGACACATGCCTGTAATTCCAGCTACCCAGGAAGCTGAAGCAAGAGAATTGCTTGAACCCGGGAGGCAGAGGTTGCAGTGAGCTGAGATCACACCACTGCATTTCAGCCTGGGCAACAGGGCAAGACTCTGTCTCCAAAAA
>NW_016113108.1:0-1173 GCF_001604975.1 Cebus imitator | reverse complement strand
GAGGTCAAGAGATCGAGACCATCCTGGTCAACATGGTGAAACACCCCGTCTCTACACAAAAAATTAGCTGGGCATGGTGGCGTGTGCTTGTAATCCCAGCGACTCAGGAGGCTGGGGCAGGAGAATTGCCTGAACCCAGGAGGCGGAGGCTGCGGTGAGCCGAGATCGTGCCATTGCACTCCAGCCTGGGCCACAGGGCAAGACTCCATCTCAAAAAAAAAAAGTTATTATTTTTGCATCTTGAAAAATACATTTAAATCTCTAAGATTTGAAAATAGGTTATTCTTCCCAGCCAACTTTACTGAGGTATGAATGATAAATAATTGTATATCTAAATCTGTGTCTCTATCATCTATCTATATGATAAACAACATGTCTTTTTGCAGACAGGGTCTCACTCTGTCAGCCTTGACTTCCCAGGCTCGAGATTTTCCCACCTCAGCCTCAGTGGGACCACAGGCACACACTACCATACCTGGCTAGTTAAAAAAAAATTTTTTTTTAGTAGTAGCAGGGGTCTCTCTGTATTGCCTAGGCCGGTCTTGAGTTCCTGGGCTCAGCAGTCCTCCTGCCTTGGCCTCCCAAAGTGCTGGGATTACAGGCATGAGCCACCTCACCTGGCTATGTTTTGATATATGTACATGTTGTGAAATCATTACCACAGTCAAGCTAATATATCCATTACCTCAGCTAGTTACCTTTTTAAAAATTTTCTGTTGGCTGGGTGTGGTGGCTCATGCCTGTAATCCCAGCACTTAGAGAGGCCGAGGCAGGTGGATCATGAGGTCAGGAGTTCAAGACCAGCCTGGCCAATATGGTGAAACCCTGTCTCTACTAAAAATACAAAAATTAGCCGGATATGGTGGCACACGTTTGTAGTCCCAGCTACTGGGAAGGCTGAGGCAGAAGAATCGCTTGAACCCGGGAGGTGGAGGTTGCAGTGAGCCAAGATGGTGACCCTGCACTCCAACCTGGGTGACAGAGCGAGATTCTGTCTCAAAAAAGAAAAAAAAAAAGAAGAAAAACATTGTGGCCAGAAAATAATTGAACTCTTAGTAAATATCAAGTATATAGTACATTGTGTCCAGAACTTATTACCATATAACTGAAAATTTCTATCTATTGACCAGCATCTCTTTTCCCTCACCCTTCCAGTCCTATACTAGAGTTCTT
>NW_016113107.1:0-1173 GCF_001604975.1 Cebus imitator | reverse complement strand
GGGTTTCACCATGTTGACCAGGATGGTCTCAATCTCTTGACCTCGTGATCCACCCGCCTCGGCCTCCCAAAGTGCTGGAATTACAGGCGTGAGCCACTGCGTCCGGCCCTAATTCTTAAGCCAATCATGTAATATTCTGTGCTAGTTTTCTTATCTGTTAGGCAGGGATGAGTTGCTGTCTCATGGGGATTTGGAAGAACTATTATAATAACAAGTATATCTGCACTTTGAAAAAGTTCTTTTTAATTAATTAATCTATTTATTTATTTATTTATTTATTTATTTGACATGGAGTCTCGCTCTGTGGCCAGCTGGAGTGCAGAGGCATCTGATCTTGGCTCACTGCAACAACCTCTGCCTCCCAGGTTCAAATGATTCTCCTGCCTCAGCCTCTGAGTAGCTGGGACTACAGGCGCATGCCACCACGCCCAGCCAATTTGTATTTTTTAGTAGAGATGGGGTTTCACTATGTTGGCTAGTATGGTCTAGATCTCTTGACCTTGTGATCTGCCCGCCTCAGCCTCCCAAAGTGCTGGGATTACAGGCATGAACCACCACACCCAGCCTGAAAAAGTTCTTATTATTTACTTATTTTTAGAGTCAGGGTTTCACTTTGTCACCCAGGCTAGGGTACAGTGGCATGATCATAACTCATTGTAACTTTGAATTCCTGGGCTCAGAGGATCATCCCGCCTCAGCCTCCCCAGTAGCTGGGATTATAGGCAAGAGCCACTGCACCTGGCTGAAAAACTTCTTTTTAAAAGGGTATATTACATTCCCAAAAGTACCAAATATAAATGTCCATAGAATAACCAAAATATTATGAAACCTATGTCTAATACACACATTGCAACTAGTTCATTTAGCAACTTTAACGCCATTAAAGAAAGATTAAACAACTCTCTAGAAATAATCCTAGCTGGGCGTGGTGGCTCACACCTGTAATCCCAGTACTTTGGGAGGCTGAGGCAGGTGGGTCACTTGAGGTCAGGACTTGGAGACCATCCTGGCCAACATGGCTCTACTATAAATACAAAGATTAGGTGGGTGTGGTGGCACATGCCTGTAATCCGGTTACTCCGGAGGCTGATACAGAAGAATCTCTCGAACCTGGGAGGTGGAGGTTGCAGTGAGCCAAGATCGTGCCACTGCACTCCAGCCTGGCAACAGAGA
>NW_016113106.1:0-1173 GCF_001604975.1 Cebus imitator | reverse complement strand
AATGCTCCTCATGACCTTTTGTAAAATATGTGAAAGATAAAGCAAAAATTACATCATGCAACATAGTGCTCAGTTTTTGAAGAATTACTTAAGATAGTTACATTAATAGGTAAGGTAAAGGAACCCAACGGAAGTGCTAAATTGTTGATACTTACATCAGCAATTACAATATTACAATTGTATCAATGATAAAATTATCAAATTGCTGATAACTTATTAAACTATTTTAAGTTATATATTTACACTGCAATAGTAGGGCAATCACTAAAAAATGCACATCTATGTAGTCTCTGACTTACAATGGTTCAACTTATTACTTGGCTTTATGATGCTGCAAATGCTTCATGCATTCAGTAAAAGCCATACTTGAATTTTTATTCAAAATTCTTTGTAGTAATTTTATTATAAAATAGGCCTTGTGTTAGATGATTTTACCGAACTGCAGGCTAATGTAAATTTCCTGAGCATGTTGAAGGCAACATCAGCTATGATGTTTGGTAGGGTAGGTGTATTAAATACATATTTGACTTAATATTTTCAACTTGTAATGGATACATTGGGATATAACCCCATCATAAGTCAAGGAGCATCTATACTAAAAAGCACTACACATATATCAAATCAAATTCTAAGAAAAAAAGATGAAGTAGCCTATAGGAAGATAAGTAAACAACCCCAAATAATAAGGAGAGGAATCATAAAAAAACAAACAAACAAAAAAAAAAACACAAAAAAATCATTTAAGGGCAGACTTAAGCCCTAAAATATCACCAGTTATTTTAACTGATTTCAGTATACCAATTAAGAGAGAAATATGCAAAATGCATGGCCTGAGTATATGCTGTTAAAAGAAACTGACTTCATAAATAATGATACAGATAAGATTTAAAATAAAATGAAGAAATATTAACCATGCAAACATTAATCAAAATATGCAGGAGTCACTATAAAAATATCAGTTAAAATATTGACAAGACTGTTAAAAGGCAAAAAAAAAAGGACATTACATAAGGATAAAAGAGTCAATTCACCATGAAGATTTGGCAAATCTACATGTATATGTACCAAATAATATAGCTTTGAACTTTGTGAAACAAAAAATGATAGAACTTAAAAGAGCAACATACAACATACTTCCACAATATGTTCACGACTTTTTTTTTTTTTTTTTTT
>NW_016113105.1:0-1173 GCF_001604975.1 Cebus imitator | reverse complement strand
TTGCCTGAACCCAGGAGGCGGAGGTTGCGGTGAGCCGAGATCGCGCCACTGCACTCCAGCCTGGGTAACAAGAGCGAAACTCCGTCTCAAAAAAAAAAAAGATGGGCTCTCACTTTTGTTGCCCATGCTCAGCTTCTATCAGGAGTGTCCAATCTTTTGGCTTCCCTGGACAACATTGGAAGAATTGTCTTGAGTCACACATAAAATACACTGATAGCTGATGGGCCGTAAATAAATTTTGTTTTGTTTTGAGACAGAGTCTTGCTCTACACCCACGCTGGATTGCAGTGATGTGATCTTGCCTCAGTGCAACTTCCACCTCCCAGGTTCAATGATTTCCCACATCAGCCTCCTGAGTAGCTGGGACTACAGGCATGTGCCACTACCTTTGACCATGCCTAGCTAATCTTGCTCTGTTGCCCAGGCTGGAGTGCAGTGTGCAATCTCAGCTCACTGCAACCTCTGCCTCCGGGGTTCAAGCAATTCTCCAGCCTCAGCCTCTGAAGAAGCTGGGATTATAGGCCCACACCACCACACCTGAGTAATTATTTTTAGTAGAGACAGGGTTTTGCCCTGTTGGCCAGGCTGGTCTTGAACTCCTGACCTCAAGTGATCCATCCACCTCGGCCTCCCAAAGTGCTAGGATTATGGGTGTGACCACCACACCTGGCCTCTATACTTGTCTAATTCTTGAATTTTTTGTAGGGAGAGGGTTTCATGTTTGCCAGGCTGGTCTCTTAACTCCTGGCCTCAAGTGATCCACCTGCCTTGGCCTCCTAAAGTGTTGGGATTACAGGCATGAGCCACTGCACCCGGTCTTGTAATGTTTTAAGAAAGTTTACAAATTTGTTTTAGGCCACATTCAAAGCTGTCCTGAGCCACATGCAGCCCATGGACCACAGGTTGGACAAGCTTGCTCTAAATGGTTGTGTCCTATGAGCAAGTGAGAGATGAAGGGATGAGCGATCTATATAAGGAAGGTATCTATCTACTCTTTTGTCTTTTTCTTTTTTTTTTTCATTTTTATTTTTTATTTTTAAAAAATTAAGAAGGGGAGGCCGGGCGTGGTGGCTCAAGCCTGTAATCCCAGCACTTTGGGAGGCCGAGGCGGGTGGATCACAAGGTCAAGAGATCGAGACCATCCTGGTCAACACGGTGAAACCCTGTCTCTAC
>NW_016113104.1:3368-4541 GCF_001604975.1 Cebus imitator | reverse complement strand
AGAAAGGTTAGAAATGGAAATATCAGCCAGGCGCAGTGGCTCACACCCGTAATCCCAACATTTTGGGAGGCTGAGGCGGCAGATCACCTGAGGTTGGGAGTTCGAGAAAAGTCTGACCAACATGGAGAAACCCTGTCTCTACTAAAGGTACAAAATTAGCCAGGTGTGGTGGTGCATGCCTGTAATCCCAGTAGCCTGGGAGGCTAAGGCAGGAGAATCGCTTGAACCAAGAGGCGGAGGCTGTAGTGAGTCAAAATTGCGCCACTGCACTGCAGTCTGGGTGACACAGCAAAACTCAGTCTCGAACAACAACAAAAATTAGCTAGGCATGGTGGTAGGCACCTGTAGTCCCAGCTACTTGGGAGGCTGAAACAGGAGAATCACTTGAACCAGGGAGCGGATGTTGTAGTTAGCTGAGATCACACCATTGCACTCCAGCCCGGGCAACAAGAACGAAACTCTCTCAAAAAACAACAACAACAACAAAAAAAACATAAAACAAAAACAAAAAAAAAGCAAGAAATGGAAATATCAAGCCATGCATGGTGGAGTGTATCTGTGGTCCCAGCTCCTGGAGGTGAGGGAGAGGCTGGGGCAGGAGGATCACCTGAGCACTTAGCTCACTGCAACCCTCCCACATCAACCTCCTGAGTGGCTGGGACAAATGTATACATATCCACATAGAAAAAGGTGAAATTGGCTCCTACTTCACACATGTACACAAACTCCAGTTGTGTTCTAAATGGGACTAGAAAAATAAGCTTGTAGAAAATCATATGGAAGAGTATCTTCATGGTCTCAAAGAAGGAAGATATTTAAGACACTTAAAAGTACTAATTATAAAGAAAAGGTTGCTTTATTTACATTACAATTTTGGGGCTGGGTGCAACGGCTTATGCCTGTAATCCCAGTATTTTGGGAGACCAAAGCAGAGAGATCCTTTGAGCCCAAAAGTTCAAGATCATCCTGGGCAACATACCAAGACCCTGTGTCTACAAAACTAAAAAAAATTAGCCAGGCCAGGCTCAGTGGCTCACACCTGTAATCCCAGCACTTGGGAAGCCGAGGTGGGTGGATTACGAAGTCAAGAGTTCAAGATCAGCTTGGCCAATATGGTGAAATCCTGTCTCTATTAAAAATACAAAAATTTTCTTCATTTTTTATTCTGATGAC
>NW_016113104.1:0-1138 GCF_001604975.1 Cebus imitator | reverse complement strand
TTTTTGAATCAAAGTCTCACTCTGTCGCCCATGCTGGAGGGCAAAGGCGTGATCTTGGCCCATTGCAACGTCCACCTCCTGGGTTCAAGCCATTCTCCTGCCTCGGCCTGCTAAGAGCTGGGATTACAGGCACACGCCACTGCACCCAGCTATTTTTTTTGTATTTTTAGTAGAGATAGGGTTTCACCATCACCATGTTGACCAGGCTGGTCTTGAACTCCTGAGCCGAGGTGATCCACTCACCTTGGCCTCCCAAAGTGCTGGGATTACAGCATGATCCACTGTGCCTAGTCTAATTATTTTTTCCTTTGTGAGGGGAATAGAATTTTTATCTGTATTATTTGTAAGGGCTTTTTTTCCCCCTGAGCTAACTGTGACATATGTCAGGAACTAGAGTTAATCTGGCCTAACATGGAACAAGGAGGGCTGGAGCTCAGAGGCATAAAGGACTTTATTCATTCCTAACATCAGTACTTGAGATATTTTGCAGATCCTAAACTTGATGTATCAGCTGGTACTACTCAGATCGATTAACTGGCTCATCTGATCTTGTGGCCCCCACCCAGGAACTGACTCAGTACAGGAGGACTGCTTCAATTCCCTATGATTTCCTCTCCTACCTAAGCGATCAGCACTTCTGGCTCCCTGGCTTCCCACCCCACACTCACCAAGTTGTCCTTACAAACTCTGATCCCTGAATGCTCAGGGAGACTAATTTGTGTAATCATAAAACTCAAGTCTCCTGCGCAGCCTGCTCTGCTCTACATGAATTACTCTTTCTCTATTGCGATTCCCGTGTCTTAATAAATTGGCTCTGTTTAGGCAGCGGGCAAGGTGAATCCACTGGGCAATTACAAACTTTAGAATCCTTTTGAGGTGGGAGGATCATTTCAGGACAGGAGTTCAAGACCAGCCTGGGAAACATGGCAAGACCCCCATGGCAGCCTCCCAAAGTGCTAGGATCTCTACTAAATAAATTAATGTGTTGGCAGGACTTTCTGGGAGCTCTAAGGGAAAATCCATTTCCTCGCCTTTTCTAGCTTCTGCAGGCCACCTACATTCCTTGGATAAAGATCTTCTTCCACCTTCAAAATTAGCAATGGCTAGTCAAGTTTTCTTCATGCTGTATCAGTCTGCC
>NW_016113103.1:0-1173 GCF_001604975.1 Cebus imitator | reverse complement strand
ATAAAAATGAATCTGCAAATTAAATACAAAAAAGTCAAAAATCCAATTTAGCAATTTTAATTGGGCACATCAGATGATGCTGATTTTACTGAAACTAAATTTCTGCTTCCAGCAATAATTATAATAGCTAATACGTTTTGAGCAAGTATTATGTTCCAGGCCAAGGTACTTTTTTTTCTTTTGAGACAGAGTCTCTGTTCCCCAGGCTGTAGTGCTGTGGCACAATCTCAGCTCATTCCAACCTTCATCTCCTGGGTTCAAGCGATTCTCCTTCTTCAGCCTCCTGAGTAGCTGCAATTACAGGTACATGCTCACCACGCCCAGCTAATTTCTGTATTTTTAGTAGAGACTGGAGTCTCACCATGTTGGCCAGGCTGGTTTCAAATTCCTGACCTCAAATGATCCATCTGCCTCAGATTCCCAAAGTGCTGGGATTACAGGTGTGAGCCATGGTGCCCAGCTCAGGTCAAGGTACTCTTTTTTTTGAGACAGTTTTGCTCTTGTTGCCCAGGCTGGAGTGCACAGTCGCAATCTCGGCTCACTGCAACCCCCACCTTCCACTTCAAGTGATTCTCCTCTCTCTCAAAAAAAAAAAAAAAAAAAAAGATATTCTTTCAGAAATGTAGCAAACCTCTGCTAGTTCATCCATAGACCACCGCTATAATTGGAGAGATTAGAGGCCAGAAATGGTGTTGCAGAGGGAATGAGGGGGTGAGAGGAACTGCCTCTCCACGGGTGAGATGTGAGGTTTGCAGTGCTGGACCTGACCAGGTTGTGGCAGTTGGTCTGGAGGTAAAAGATGCATTCCAGCCAGGCACGGTGGCGCGTACCTGTAGTCCCAGCTACTCAGGAGGCTGAGGTAGGAGGATCGCTTGAGCCCAGGAGTTCTAGGCTATAGTGGGCTATGCCGATTGGGTGTCCACACTAAGTTCGACATCAATATAGTGACCTCCCAGGAATGGGGTACCACCAGGTTACCTAAGGAGGGGTGAACTGGCCCAGGTCGGAAACGGAGCAGGTCAAAACTCCCGTGCTGATCAGTATTGGGATGGCGCTTGTGAATAGCCACTGCACTCCAGCCTGGGCAACATAGTAAGACCCCGTCTCTAAAAGAAAAAAAAACTGTTTTTAATTTAAAAAAAAAAGGTGAATAATCACTTTTTAAAATCTTTA
>NW_016113102.1:0-1173 GCF_001604975.1 Cebus imitator | reverse complement strand
AAAAAAAAAAAAAAAAAAAAAAAAAAAAAAGCTGGGCATGGTGGCACACACCTGTACTAACAACTCCAGGCAAGGCCAAGATGGGAGGATCACCTGAGCCTGGGAGGTTGAGGCTGCAGTGAGCAGTGATTGCGCCACTGCACTCCAGCCTGGGCGACATAGCAAGACCCTGTCTCAAAAAAAACAGGTATTTTTTTAAGAGTTAATGATCAGCATTCCAGACCCAGAAAGACCCTGAAGTCTTGTTGCCTTGGTTTGCCCAGGAGTTTGAGACTGACCTTGGGTAACATAGCAAGACTCCATCTCTAAAAAAAGAAAGTCACCCAGTGGTGACTCAGTAGAGCCCCACCAGTCTTCCCTCCTGGCTCCCCTGTCGACACCAGCCCTAACTCTCAGGCAGCCGGGGGCCCAGACAGCTTCCTGGGGATCCCCAGCCTTCCCTCTGCCCCTTTCTCTCCCAGTTTTGCTGCCCCTCCTTCAAGGTTCATCTCAGAGAGGTGTGGTCTGCACTTACACAGTCCCCTTCTCTGTCATGATGGAGCCAAGCCAGCCCGGGTTATTCTAGAAGGGGCACACCCTACGAGCTCCCCAGTCCGCAGGCCGCTCTGGGCCTGTAAGAGCAGGCAAGGGAACCCCTAGTTGACCATGTAGGTGTTACCTCTTACCATGTAGGTGGGTGCTGGAGGGGCCTGAAGTGCTTTTTGCCCCAGGGTTATAGGAGAATGTCCTGGCAGTGACTTCAGGGACCGCTGTCACTTCTGTTTTAAGGTACACCAGCTGGTGGGCTCATTAGCAAGAGGACAATAGGAGGCCCCTGTCCTCTGTCAGCTTTCTCCAAAGGTATTTCCTTTAGCAACCGGGAGGCCTCTCAGTCGCCTTCTCCAGACCCATGGGGACACCACCACCCAGCTCCTGCTGCTACGGTTCAGGCTAGCCCATTCTGAGAGACCCTCTGAAAGTACAAGGAAAAAAATCAGCCAATGAGCTGTGAGCAGTTAAGGAGCCGATTGCAATACCAAGACCTCGGGCAGATCCAGAAGGCTAAGTGAGCCTCGGTGTGAAGTTCAAGTTTACTTTACTTCTGGGGCCACTTTCGGACTGGTTTCTCTCCCTGGGTTTATCTTTCTCCCAGTCTGTCTTTTCCTCTCACCCTCTTTTTTTTTTTTTTTTTTT
>NW_016113101.1:0-1173 GCF_001604975.1 Cebus imitator | reverse complement strand
TTTTTCAACATAGAGGAAATGAAGGAAGAAAGGATGTGATAGGATAACACTAGGAGAAAAAATTTAATATTTCTTCCCAGCCTCCCAATGGTCACTCAAACCCTCAGCTGATGCTGAAGTAGATTCCATTTTGTTACATGGCCATCTATTGCTTGTGCTTCAGGGGTCATGTTTTCATCAAATGTGCAATACCATCTTGGTAATTCAAATGGATTATATGTCCCTATAAGGAAATTCTGTATTGTTTTATTTTGAGACAGAGTCTCACTCTGTCACCCAGGCTGGAGTGCAGTGGCGTGATCTAGGCTCACTTTAGAATTTGCCTCCTGGGTTCAAGCATTTCTCCTGCCTCAGCCACCTGAGTAGTTGGGATTACAGGCACCCACCACCATGCTCAGCTAATTTTTGTATTTTTTAGTACAGACAGGGTTTCACTATGTTGGCCAGGCTACTCTCAAACTCCTGACCTCAAGTGATCTGCCTACCTCGGCTGCCCAAAGTGCTGAGATTACAGGCATCAGTCATCCTCCCCAGCCAGGAAATTGTTTTATTCAACCCTGAAAAAAATACTCTCTTCTATTCCACACTTAAGGCTGTCATCTTTAGCCTTGTCCTCTTAATGTGGTCTTTCACATCTCTCACCACTGACGGAGTTTTTCCTTGAAAATTTCAAGGAAATTTTCAGAAGTACATGTACAAACAATCCACGTGGCTAAAAACCAGAGAAATGTATGTGAAGAATTTGAGGAGAACTCACACTGCCCTGCTTTCAGCTGACAGTGTCAAGTCTTTCCATGGCTCCCGTATGTATGAGCCTCTATTTATGGGTCCATCCTGCCATACATATATAGACAGATAGATAGATAGATAGATAGATATTTATAAAGCAGCTTGTTAACTGGATTTAAGTCATGGCTTTTGAGAAAAAGTACCAAATTGATGTCAGAGTTAAGGGCCTTCATGAAAAGTTAAAGCCACCCATGTAAGGTGAAGAAAGGGATTTATCCTCCTGAAATTGTCAATGTGGCCATATTGATCCAAATCCAGATGTAGCAATGAATTCTCAACCCATTCCCATTCTATGTCCTCCCTGGTGATGCCTCATGAACTCATTTCCTGAGTTCTCTCCATATTCACAGCTGTCTAAAAAGATTCAGAAGGATTCTTTCATAA
>NW_016113100.1:0-1174 GCF_001604975.1 Cebus imitator | reverse complement strand
TATTTTTAGTAGAGACGGGGTTTCACCATGTTGACCAGGATGGTCTCGATCTCTTGACCTCGTGATCCACCCGCCTCGGCCTCCCACAGTGCTGGGATTACAGGCTTGAGCCACGTGCCCGGCCTAATTTTTTTTAAAGTTAGTAATAATAGCTGTAAGTTTATTGATTATACTAGTTACTATGCTCTACGCCCTGTGCTAAGGGATATAATCAATGTAAAATGCATTCAGCACAATAGCCAAGTAATAAGCGCCTGTACTCCCCACCTACTCGGGAGGCTGAGGCAGAGCACTTATTTGAACCTGGGAAGCAGAGGTTGCAGTGAGCTGAGATTGTGCCACTGCACTCCAGCCTGGGTGGCAGAGCAAGACTCCATCTCAAAACAAAACAAAACAAAACAAAAAAATTGTTACTCACCATAAACCTAAGCAAAGTACCCTGTAAGAAAGCAAATCCAGCTCTATAGTGACTAGATCCTTCCACCTGGCCTCTACTTTCTTTTCTTTCTTATTAATACTAACAATATATGTAATTTTGTTTCATTCTCAAAACCACCAAAGGTAGGAGCTGGTATCCTCATTTGTAGATGAGGAAACCAAAGCTCAGAGACATTGAGAAACTTGCCTGAATTCACTTAACAGGGTCAGGGTTAGAATTCACATCTGACCCCCAAAGCCTGCGCCTTAGTTGTTACATTTTGCTGCTTTCAAGTGACTTGATCAGTAGCACCATGTACTAATTCTGACCTAATTACATGATAATCCAACAGGGTTATTTTTCTTTTTTTAATTTTTTTGGAGACAGAGTCTTGCTCTGTCAGCTAGGATGTAGTACAGATGTGCAACCATAGCTCACTGCTGTAGGCTTGACCTCCTGGGCTCAAGTGATCCTTCTGTCTTAGCCTCCTGAGTGGCTGGGACTACAGGGTACATGCCACCACACCTGGCTTTTTTTTTTTTCTTTTTTTTAAGATGCAGTCTTGCTCTGTTCTCTGGGCTGCATTGGTATGATCTTGGCTCACTGCAACCTCTGCTGCCCAGGTTCAAGTGATTCTCTGACCTCAGCCTTCCAAGTCGCTGGGATTATAGGCCCGTACCACCACACCCAGCCAATGTTTGTATTTTTAGTAGAGACAGGGTTTCACCATGTTGCCCAGGCTGGTCTTGAACTGCT
>NW_016113099.1:0-1174 GCF_001604975.1 Cebus imitator | reverse complement strand
ACCCCCACAAAAGAACAGCAATCAGAAACTCTCTGGATAGAGAGTTTCACAGCAAGTGCAGATGAACCTGGGATGGTCCAGCTCTGTGGGGGACGGGCATCCGCAATTACCGAGGCAGCCCACCACTACAGAGGTAGTCAGCCAATGCTGAGGTAGCCCGTTGTTGCCAAGGCAACCCAGCATTGCTGAGGCAGCCTGCTGTTGCCAAGGCAACCTGCCACTACAGAGAGACTCAGCCTTAACAGAGGCGGGCCACCCTTGCCAAGGCCATTCTAACTGCACCAATATAAACAGGACTGCAGGGAAGTTCACTCGGCAGCTGGGCAGACTCCACAGCAGCTCAGCAAAGCCTCTACAGGCTGACAGTGACTAGGCTGCTTCCTTGCTGGGCAGGGCAGCTCTGAAGGAAAAAAAAAAAAGAGAGAGAAAGCAGCAGCATAACCGAAACTCATAAAGCCCTAAATACCTGGGACAGAGCACCTGGGAACAAAAAGCAGTTTATGAGTTCCGCTGCAGCAGACTTAAACATACCTGCCCAGCAGCACTGAATGAACAATGGAGCTCACAGCTCAACATTTGAGCTGCTATAAAGAAGAGACCATCTCCTCAAGCAGCTCCCTGGCTCCTATATATCCAAAGAGCCACCTCATAAAGGACAGATCAGATTGATACTTGGCGGGTATCCTTCTGGGACAAAGATAGCAGAAGAAGAAAACTGGTAACAACCCTTCCTGTTCAGCAGGTGCTGCAGGTGAACCCCAGGCAAGCAGGGCCTGGAGTGGACCTCAGCAGACCTACAGCAGAGGGGCCAGACTCTCAGAAAGAAAACTAAGAAACAGAAATAACCTCATCATCAACAAACAGTACATCCACTCAGAGGCCCAATCTGAAAGCCAGCAACTACAAAGCCGACAGGTGGATAAATCCATAACGATGGGAAGAAACCAGTACAAAAAGGATGAGAACACCCAAAACCAGAACACCTCTCCTCCTACAAGGGTTGACAACTCCTCACCAACAAGGGAAAAAGGTTGGATGGAGAAAGAGTGTGATGAAATGACAGAATCAGACTTCAGAAGGTGGGTAGTAAGAAACTTCTGTGAACTTAAAGAACATGTTCTAACCAAATGCAAAGAAACTAAGAACCTTGAAAAAAGATTTGACGAAATGCTAA
>NW_016113098.1:0-1174 GCF_001604975.1 Cebus imitator | reverse complement strand
GTGATCCACTTGCCTTGGCCTCCCAAAGTGCTGGGATTACAGGTGTGAGTACCACGCCTGGCACTGCTAACCTATTTTTATTTATTTATTTATTTTGTGCAGGAGTCTCACTCTATTGCCCAGGCTGGAGTGCAGTGGTGCTATCTCAGCTCACAGCAACCTCTGTTTCCCAGGCTCAAGCGATTCTCCTGCCCTCAGCCTCCCAAGTAGGTGGGATTACAGGCTTCTGCCACCACACCTGGCTAATTTTTGTATTTTTAGCAGAGACAGGGTTTTGCCATGTTGACCAGGCTGGTCTCGAACCCCTAACCTCAGGTGATCTGCCTGTCTCGGCCTCCCAAAGTGCTGGGATTACAGGCGTGAGCCACCCCACCTGGCCATTTTATTTTTAGACTGAGTCTCACTCTGTCACCCAAGCTGAAGTGCAGTGGCATGATCTCGGCTCACTGCAACGTACACCTCCTGGATTGAAGTGATTCTCCTGCCTCAGCCTCCAGAGTAGCTGGGACTACAGGCACGTGCAACCACGCCTGGCTAATTTTTATATTTTTGGTGGAGACAGGGTTTCACTTTGTTGGTTAGGTTGGTCTCGACCTCCTGACCTCAGGGGATCCACCTGCCTCAGCTTCCTAAAGTACTCCCAAACAGGTGGCATGAGCTACTGTGCCCAGCCTGCTACCCTATTTTAAACCACCACTATCCTTCACTTAAATATCTCAGAATGTAAGTAAGCTACATGTGAACAGTCTTGGTTTATTATTGCTTACAGCGGCAGCCCCAGCACCTCAGCACTCAGAAAAGTGCCTGGCCTTTCTCAGTATTTTGCTATGCCTTGAATGAATGCATGTTGCAACAAGCCTTTGAAGTAGGCACTGTTATTATTCCCATTTTATAGATAAGGAAAGTTTACACAACAAATAGCAAAATCAGGATTCAAACCCAGTAAGTCTGACTCTAGAGCCCGCTCACTTATGCACTACGGCTACGGTACTGAACTGCACCGGCTTATACTGAAGTTAGCTATTAAAGATTTTTTGGGGGGTGATACTAGGAGAAATTTGAGTTGAAATTCCCCAACCTGACAACTTTTCTCTATGTTTTCCTGAGAACACGGCTCATGCACCTCTTCACAGTCTCGTAGGCACAATGATTTGGTTTCTCCCAAATCTCTCTT
>NW_016113097.1:0-1175 GCF_001604975.1 Cebus imitator | reverse complement strand
TTTCCTCTTGTTGCCCAGTCTGGACCTCAATAGTGCGATCTTGGCTCACTGCAACCTTTGCCTCCCAAGTTCAAGCAATTCTCCTGCCTCAGCCTCCCGAGTAGCTGGGATTACAGGCATGCGCCACTAAGCCTGGCTAATTTTGTATTTTTAAGTAGAGGTTTCTCCATGTTTGTCAGGCTGGTCTCAAACCCCTGACCTCAGGTGAGCCACCATGCCTGGCGTTTTTTTTGTTTTGTTTTGTTTTTTTTAATAGTAGTGATGGAGTTTCACCATGTTGGCCAGGCTGGTCTTGAACTCCTGACCTGTGATCCACCCACCTTGGTCTCCCAAAGTGCTGGGATTACAGCTGTGAGCCACAGTGCCCGGCTGACAATTTATGCTTCTTAATTCTCAGGTACCCAGCATCCGAGTGGGCAACACTCTAGAGGCAGGGAATGTGGAGCAGGGCCAGTGCTCCTGCACCACAGTTCTCCTGTGTGCTGGTGAGTCAAGCATTCTACTCCCTGGTATCTGTGCTGAACTTAGTGTGCTAACTTAAAATCTATGTATCAGAATTTCTCTAGGAATTGAATTTCAACTAAAATCTCTATTCTTTATGTTCTTTCCAATTTACAAAGTTAAAGCTTTTAATTATGATTTTCTCTTATGATAAACCAACTAAATAATGTTACACTTGGTACTACTGAAATAATTCTAAAGGCAGTTGTTAGCATGCACAGTCTTCTGTTATGACCATAGCCTGAGTCGCTGCTTCTCCATGTTCCTGGACCACTGCCTCCTCTGGCAGTTGCAGTGTGCTGGAATCTGAGCAGTTAGAAATGGTGCTGATTGTGCTGACTTCGTATCCAGCATCTCTTCTCTTAAGTCTCCCTTAGTAAAGGGAGTCAGAATCATCTGACTGGTGGGGCATGGTGGCTCACGCCTGTAATCCCAGCACTTAGGGAGGCCAAGGTAGGCTGATCACTTGAGCTCAGGAGTTCAAGACCAGCCTGCATAACACAGGGAGATGCCCATCACTAGAAAAAATACAAAAATTAGCCAGCATGGTGGTGCACCCTTGTAGTCCTAGCTACTCAGGAGGCTGAGGCAGGAGAATCATCTGAGCCCGAGAGTTCACGGCTGCAGTGAGCTGAGATTGTGCCACTGCACTCCAGGTTGGGTGACAGAGTGAG
>NW_016113096.1:0-1175 GCF_001604975.1 Cebus imitator | reverse complement strand
ATGGAATGGAGAATGGACAGTGGAATGGAGAATGGAGAATGGAAAGGAGAATGAACTGGAGGAGGCAGAAAGGAATGGAGGATGGAATGGAGAATGGATGGAGAATGGAGAATGGAATGGAGAATGGAGAATTGAATGGAAAATGGAGATTGGAATGGAGAACAAAATGGAGAATGGTGAATAAAATGGAGACTGGAATGTAGAATGGCAAATGAATTGGAGAATGGAATGGAGAATGAAAAATGGAATGGTGAATGTAATGGAGAATGGAGAATGGAATCGAGAATGGATTGGATAATGGTGCACAGAAAATGGAATGCAGAATGGAGAACAGATCCCAGAATGGAATGGAGAATAGAGAATGGAATGGAGAACAGAATGGAGAATGGAGAATGGAATGGAGAGTGGAATGGAGAATGGGGAGTGGAATAAAAATGAAAGGGGAAAGGAGAATGGAAAGGAGAATGGAAACTGGAATAAAGAATGGAATGCAGAATGGAGTGGAGAATGGAATAGATGATGGAGACTGGAATGAAAAATGGAATGGATAATGGAGAATGGAATGGAGAATGGAATGAAGAATGGAGAATGCAATGGAAAATGAAATAGAGAATTAAATGGAAAATGGGGAATGGAATGAAGAATGGAATGGAGAATGGAATGGAGAGTGGAATGGATAATGAAGAATGGAATGGAGAATGGAGAATGGAATGAAGAATGGAGAGTGCAATCGAGAATGGAATGGGGAATGGAGAACGGAATGGAGAATGGAATGCAGAATGAAGGAAGGAATGGACAATGGAGAATGGAATGGAGAAGGAAAAATTGAATGGAGAATGGAATGGGAAATGGAGAATGGAAAGGAGAATAGAGAATGGAATGGAGAATAGGGAATGGAATGGAGAATGAAATGGAGAATAGAGAATGGAATGGAAAATGGAGAATGGAATGGAGAGTGGGGAATGGAATAGAGAATGGAATGGAGAATGGAGAATGCAATGGAGGATGGAATGGGGAATGGAGAATGGAATAAAAATGAAAGAGGAAAGGAGAATGGAATGGATAATGGAAGAGTGAATGGAAAATGGAATGGAGAATGGAATGGAGATTGGACAAGGAAATGGAGAATGGAATGGAGAATGGAATGGAAAAAGGAGTGGAGCATGGAGTAAGGA
>NW_016113095.1:0-1175 GCF_001604975.1 Cebus imitator | reverse complement strand
TATTTTATTGCATTTTAGGTTTTGGGTACATGTCCTTAAGGAATCGCCACATCGTCTTCCACAATGGTTGAACTAATTTACACTCCCACCAACAGTGTAAAAGTGTTCCTCTTTCTTTCTCCACATCCTCTCCAGCATCTGCTGTCTCCAGATTTTTTAATGATTGCCATTCTAACTGGTGTGAGATGGTATCTCAATGTGGTTTTGCGTTGCATTTCTCTAATGACTGGTGATGATGAGCATTAAGAATGACCTACTATATTCAGCAGAACAGAAGTAACAGAATACAATATATTTTGCTTTAAGGGTTTTTTCATTGATATCAGCATATTGAAATCAAAGCATTTTTAGTGAAGGAGTGAAGATACAAGTCTGCTCTTATAGACCAGATTACAAGGACTAGAAAAAAAGAGAAGAAAAGAAAAGTAAGGAAGAAAGGAGGGAGAGAGGGGAGGGAAAGAGGATAAGTTACTTATAAGTGTACTTATACTTTGTATATGTGAGGATAAGAAGGAGGGTAGAAGGAAATTTGGATGGATACAAGTTCAAGCAAAGATTTTTGTTGGGTAGGAAAGAATTGTTTCATGATTTAAGAAGGGGAATGATCTAAGGGAAAGGCAGAGACTGAAAATGCCATGGAATAGTAGAACCCCTGAGCAAGTTACTACAAAATGATCTAATAATATACATGTATTATTTAAATATAGTTTTAAAAGTTTAAAAAACTGTCTAAGAATATTTTATGGCATTTGAGGTTTTTAAATGATAAGATATGCTTCTTGACTGATTTAAATTGTGATATAATACAGCATGTTTAGTAAACTTGGTTTACGCGTCTGTTCTGAAAACCGCATTGTGTTCATTTTTCTTGTATTTTATTTATGAAGACAAGAATGTATTTAGAAATATATAGATAAATATATGACCTATATTCAAACTGTGAAACGAATCAATAGAGATGAAGCATACTGTGGTTAAATAATCACTACACTAGGAGTCAGGAGATAATAATTCTTTTTTTTTTTTTTGAGACGGAGTTTCGCTCTTGTTACCCGGGCTGGAGTGCAATGGCGCCATCTCGGCTCACCGCAACCTCCACCTCCTGGGTTCAGGCAATTCTTCTGCCTCAGCCTCCTGAGTAGCTGGGATTACAGGCACGCACCACCATGCCCAGC
>NW_016113094.1:0-1175 GCF_001604975.1 Cebus imitator | reverse complement strand
ACACGCCACCATGCCCAGCTAATTTTTTGTATTTTTAGTAGAGACGGGGTTTCACCATGTTGACCAGGATGGTCTCGATCTCTTGACCTCGTGATCCACCTGCCTCTGCCTCCCACAGTGCTGGGATTACAGGCTTGAGCCACCGCGCCCGGCTTTTTTTCTTTTTTCTTTTTGAGATGGAGTCTCACTCTGTCGCCCAGACTGGAGTGCAGTGGCGTGATCTTGGCTCACTGCAACCTCCACCTCCTGGGTTCAAGCGATCCTCCTGCCTCAGCCTCCTGAGTAACTGGGACTACAGGCACATGCCACCATGCCTGGCAAATTTTTGTATTTTTAGTACAGATGGGATTTCACCAAGTGGACCAGGCTGGAATATTTCTTTTTGAATTTGTTGATTTCTTCACTTTTTCTTTTTGGAATTCCTATTGTTGGATATTGGCTCCCCTGGGCTGGCTCTCTAATTTACCTTTTCTGTCTTATTTTCCATCTCTTTGTCTTTTTTTTTTTTTGAGATGGGGTCTTGCCCTTTTGCCCAAGCTGGTCTTGAAACTCCTGGGCTCAAGTGATCCTCCCACCTCAGCCTCCCAGAGTGCTGGGATTACAGGCGTGAGCCACTGCGCCAGGCCTCTTTGTTATTTTCCAGGAGTTTCCTCTTTGTCTTCCAACCCTTCTATTAACTTGTTCATTTCTGCTATGTTGTTTTAATTTCCAACAGCTCTTTCTGTACCCTGTCTCTTCTGATAGCATCCTGTTGTTCACGGACGCAATATCTTACTCCTCTGAAGCCAGTAGGTTATTTTTCCTTTTAGAAATTTTCTCCCTGAAGTGTTTCCTCCCAATTGCTTTTTGCTTGTGAAGGTTTTTGTATGTTTGTTTGTTTGAGACAGGTGCTAGCTCAACTCACCGCAGCCTCCACCTCCCGAGTTCAATCGATTCTTGTGCCTCAGCCTCCAGAGTAACTGGGATTACAGGTGTGCACCACCAGGCCCACTAAGCTTGTGTAGGTTTCTGTCTTCCAGAGTGAAGGCTTTTCTCAGATGTCACGTCACCCTTGAGTATCTGCTCATATTAGGAGTGGGGCAGGGCTGGAGCCACGAGGCAGATGGGAAGCTGTGAGCACAGGGGTGGT
This sequence comes from Cebus imitator, assembly GCF_001604975.1. Taxonomy (NCBI): domain Eukaryota; kingdom Metazoa; phylum Chordata; class Mammalia; order Primates; family Cebidae; genus Cebus; species Cebus imitator. The sequence continues at coordinate 46 of NW_016113094.1, read as the reverse complement.
GCTTCCTCGGAGAGGGTCTGGGAGGGTAGGTGCTTGCTTTTTTTTT
>NW_016113093.1:0-1175 GCF_001604975.1 Cebus imitator | reverse complement strand
AGATCACAAGGTCAGGAGATCGAGACCATCCTGACCAACATGATGAAACCCTGTCTCTACTAAAAATACAAAAAAATTAGCTGAGTACGGTGGCGCATGCCTGTAGTCCCAGCTGCTTGGGAGGCTGAAGCAGGAGAATTGCTTGAACCTAGGAGGCGGAGATTGCAGTGAGCCTAGATTGCACCACTGCACTACAGCCTGGGGGAAAAAAAAATTATAAAAAAAGAAATATAAAACTTAGCTGGTCATGGTGGCATGTGCCCATAATTCCAGCTACTTGGGAGACTGAGTCCAGAGAATCGCTTGAACCGAACCCAGGAGGTGGAGGTTACAGTGAGCTGAGATCGTGTGCCACTGTACTCCAGCCTGGACAACAGAGCAAGACTCTGTCCGCCGCCCCCTCGCCCCCCCGCTCCTAAGAAAAAGAGATGTGTCTCACTTTGATGCCTAGACTGGAGTGCAGTGGTGCAGTAATGGCTTACTGCAGCCTCCAGCGCCTGGGCTCAAGTGATCCTTTGCCTCAGCTTTCTGAGTAGCTGTTGACTGTAGGCACACACCGTCATGCTCAGCTAATTTATTTATTTATTTTTTATTTTCTTGAGACAGAGTCTTACTCTGTTGCCCAGGCTGGAGTGTAGTGGCGCGATCTCTGCTCACGCAGCCTCCACCTCCTGGGCTCAAGTGATTCTCCTGCCTCAGCCTCACAAGTAGCTGGGACTACAGGTGCATGCCACCACACACAGCTAATTTTTGTATTTTTAGTAGAGATGGGGTTTCACCATGTTGGCCAGGATGTTCTCAAATCTCCTGACCTAGAGATCAGCCTACTGCAGACTCCTAAAATGATTGGGATTGCAGGCGTGAGCCGCCACACCTGGCCTAATTTTTAAAATTTTTAGTAGAGGCAGGGTCTTGCTGTGTTGCCCAGTCTGGTCTTGATCTCCTGGCCTCAAGTGCTCATCCTGCCTTGGCCTCCCAAAGTGCTGGGATTACAGGCATGAGTCACTGCTCTTGGCCTGAAAATGAATTTTTAGGAAATTTCAGCCTAACTTTAGAAAAAGAAAATTTTTTTTTTTTTTTTTGAGACGGAGTTTCACTCATGTTACCCAGGCTGGAGTGCAATGGCGCGATCTCGGCTCACCGCAACCTCCGCCTCCTGGGTTCAGGCAATTCTC
>NW_016113092.1:0-1175 GCF_001604975.1 Cebus imitator | reverse complement strand
AAAAAAAAAAAACCTTCAAAAAATCAATAAATCCAGGCTCTGGTTTTCAAAAAGACCAACAAAATAGACAGGCCACTAGTCAGATTAATAAAAAAGAAAAGAGAAAATAATCAAATAGATGCAATAAAAAACAATAAAGGGGATATCACCACAGATTCCACAGAAATACAAACCATCAGCAGACATTATTACAAACATCTCTATGCAGATAAACTAATAAACCTGGAAGAAATGGATAAATTCCTGGACACCTGCATCCTCCCAAGCCTAAACCAGAAAGAAGCTGAAACCCTGAATAGACCAATAACAAGGTCTGAAGTTGAGGCAGCAATTAAGAGCCTACCACCCAAAAAAAGCCCAGGTCCAGTCAGGTTCACAGCTGAATTCTACCAGACATACAAAGAGGAGCTGGTACTATTCCTTCTGAAACTATTCCAAACAATCAAAAAAGAGGGAATCCTTCCCAAATCATTTTATGAGACCAACATCATCCTGATACCAAAACCCGGCAGAGACTCAGCAAGAAAAGAAAACTGCAGGCCAATATCCATGATGAACATAGATGCAAAAATCTTCAATAAAATACTGTCAAACCAATTGCAGCAGCATATCAAAAAGCTTATCCACCATGATCAAGTAGAATTCATCCTGGGGATGCAAGACTGGTTCAACACATGCAATTCTGTAAACGTAATCCACCACATAAACAGAACCAAGGACAAAAACCACATGATCATCTCGATTGATGAGAAGAAGCCCCCTGACAAAATTCAACAGCCCTTTATGCTAAAACCCTCAATAAACTAGATATTGATGGAATGTATCTCAAAATAATAAAAGCTATTTATGACAAACCAACAGCCAATATCATCCTGAATCGGCAAAAACTGGAAGCATTCCCTTTGAAATCTGGCACTAGACAAGGATGCACTCTCTCACCACTCCTCTACAATATAGTATTGGAAGTTCTAGCCACAGCAATCAAGCAAGAAAAAGAAATAAAGGGTATTCAAATAGGAAAGGAGGAAGTCAGATGGTCTCTATTTGCAGATGACTTGATTGTATATCTAGAAGACCCGGTTGTCTCAGCCCAAAATCTCCTGAAACTGATAAGCAACTTCAGCAAAGTCTCAGGATACAAAATCAATGTGCAAAAATCACATGCATTCCTATAC
>NW_016113091.1:0-1175 GCF_001604975.1 Cebus imitator | reverse complement strand
GCAATCTCAGCTCACTGCAACCTCTGTCTCCTGGGTTCAGGCAATTCTCCTGCCTCAGCCTCCTGAGTAGCTGGGATTACAGGCATGCGCCACCATGCGCAGCTGATTTTTTGTATTTTTAGCAGAGACAGGGTTTCACCATGTTGACCAGGATGGTCTTGATCTCTTGGCCTCGTGATCCACCCGCCTTGGCCTCCCAAAGTGCTGGGATGACAGACGTGAGCTACCGCGCTCAGCGAAATTTTTAATTTTTAAATTCTATGATCTCTTATTTGAAATTCTTCAGATTAATATCTCACAATCTTATAAACTTTTAAATATGAGGTTTTTAAGAAAAAAATTAAATATTTTTGTTACAAAAATAATATATGTTCTTTGCAACTATCAAACAATACAGATGTAAAGCAAGTGAAAATTAACAATCTGTCCTCTTTTATAGTCATATTCTCTTCAAGGCAACAAACGTTACCAGATTGGTGTTTCATTCTACTCTCTTCACTGAATGCATAAGCATGTAGATGTGAAAAAATTTTATATGCAAAATCAGGATCATACCATGCCATTGCTCTTCAGTTCACTGTTTACACTTAAAATATCACAAATGCAGTTGTCCAGAATCACTATTCTATCCATTCCCCTTTAGGTTACTTTGAAATGCCTGCTCTTATAAATATCGATTCAGTTGGCATCCTCTTATCAATTTTTCAATTGCAGAGACTGCTAAAGGTGAGATATTTGAATCTAACTCTATGTCCATTTATAATTTAAATAAGTCCTGCAAATAAATTATTGGAGTACTTACTGTTTCCACAGGAATATTATCAGTCTTTTGAATTTTGCCTCCCACTCCCATGGTCTCACATTGTTTTGATCTACCTTTCTCTAAATGGTGGTCACATAGATTATCCATTCTCACACTGTTACCATTGGTGATTTTGTGAGCAAAGGGTCAAAAATCAATCTTCCTTGGAGGCAAAAGTGGAAAAGAAACCTTTTGAAGCTCCAGATGAGAAACAGCATGATGGGTGGAACACAGTAACTCACACCTGTAATCCTAACACTTTGGGAAGCTGAAGTTGAGGGGACTGCTTAAGCTCAGGAGTTTGAAATCAGCCCAGGCAACATAATGGGACCTCATCTCTTAAAAAAAGCAAAAAATCTGCTGGTTGTGGTAG
>NW_016113090.1:0-1176 GCF_001604975.1 Cebus imitator | reverse complement strand
GACGGGGTTTCACCGTGTTGACCAGGATGGTCTTGATCTCTTGACCTCGTGATCCACCCGCCTCGGCCTCCCAAAGTGCTGGGATTACAGGCTTGAGCCACCGCGCCCGGCCTATAATCATTATTAAGTATATAGTTCTGTGGCATTAAGTACATTTACAAATAGCAAAATTATTGTTGTACAACCATCATTGCCATCCATCTTCTGAACTTTTTTATCCTCCCAAACAAACTCCATACCCGTGACACAGTAACTCCCCATTCTTCCCCTATCCCCAGCTCCTGGTACCTAACATTCTGCTTGTTTCTATGAATTTGACTATTCTAAGTAACTTGTATAAGTAGAGTCATAGAGTATTTGTCCCTCCCCTCCCAACCTCCCCATTGGATGGGGAGTCTCACTCTGTCGCCCAGGCAGGAGTGCAGTGGTGCTACCTTGGCTCACTGCAGCATCCGCCCCCTGGGTTCAAGCAGTTCTCCTGCTTTAGGTTCCTGAGTAGCTGGGATTACAGGCGCATGCCACTGTGCTTGGCTAATTTTTTTATATTTTAGTAGAGACAGGGTTTCACCATGTTGTCTAGGCTGGTCTTGAACACCTTACCTCGTGATATGCCTGCTTCAGCCTCCAAAGTGCTGGGATTAAGGTGTGAGCCACTGTGCCCTGACCTTATTTGTCCTTTTTTGACTGGTTTATTTCACTTAGCATGTCTTTGAGGTGCATCCATGTGGTAGCATGTGTTAGAATCTTTTCCCTTCTTAAGGCTGAAAAATTTTCCATTGTGTGTATATGTCGTATTTTGCTTATCCATTCATTCATTGATAGACGCTTAGGAATCTTCCCCTTTTTGGCTGTTATGAATAATGGCACTTTGAACATGGAAATACAAAGTATCTCTTGGAGACCCTGCTTTGAAGTGTTTTTGGTGCCTACCCAGAAGTGGAATTACTGGATCATATGGTAATTCTGTTTTTGATATTTTTAAGGAACCACCATACTTTTCATGGTGGCTGCACCATTTTATATTCCCATCAGCAGTACACAAGGGTTGTAGTTTTTGTACATCCTAGCTAATACTTTCTGTATTTTTAAAATTAAAAAAACAATTACAGTGTTACAGCTCTTTTAGAGTTTGCCTAGCAGGCTTCCTGTTCTTTTTCTTTTTCTTTTTTTTTTTTT
>NW_016113089.1:0-1176 GCF_001604975.1 Cebus imitator | reverse complement strand
CTCCTGGGTTCAGGCAATTCTCCTGCCTCAGCCTCCTGAGTAGCTGGGGTTACAGGCACGCGCCACCATGCCCAGCTAATTTTTTGTAGTTTTAGTAGAGACGGGGTTTCACCATATTGACCAGGATGGTCTTGATCTCTTGACCTCGTGATCCACCCGCCTCAGCCTCCCAAAGTGCTGGGATTACAGGCTTGAGCCACCACGCCCGGCCTGAAGCTATTCTTATATCATAGACAACAAACTTTAAAGCAACATAAGTTAAAAGAGGCAAAGAGGTACATAAAAAGGCCTTGTCCAACAGGAAAATATCACAATCCTAAACATAATATGTACCTAACACTGGAGCTCCCAAATTTATAAAACAATTATTAATAGACCTAAGAAATGAGATAGACAGCAACACAATAATAGTGGGGGACTTCAATACTCCACTGACAGCACTAAACAGATCATCAAGACAGAATATCAACAAAGAAACAGTGGATTTAAACTATACTTTGGAACAAATGGATTTAACAGAGATATACAAAACATTTCATCCAACAACCACAGAATACACATTCTATTCAACAGCACATGGAACTTCCTCCAAAATAGCCCATGCGATAGGCTATAAAATGAGCCTCAATATGTTTAAGAAAATTGAAATTATGTCAAGCACTCTCTCAGACAACTGGACCAAAACTGGAAATCAACTCCAAAAGGAACCTTCAAAATCACATAAATACATGGAAAGTAAATAACTTGTTCCTGAATGAGAATTGAGTCAAAAATGAAATCAAGATGGAAATGAAAAATTCTTCAAACTGAATGACAGTAATGGCACAACCTATCAAAACCTCTGCATATAGCTAAGGCAATGGTAAGAGGAAAGTTCATAGCCCTAAATGCCTACATCAAAAAGTCTTAAAGAGCACAAACAGACAACCACAGTCACACCTCAAGGAACTAGAGGAACAAGAATAAACCACACCCAAACCCAGCAGAAGAAAGGAAATAATCAAGATCAGAGCAGAACTAAATGAAATTGAAACAATAAAAATTACAAAAGAAAAACGAATGCCAGGTGCGATAGGTCACGCCTATAATCCCAGCACTTTGGAAGGCCAAGGCAGGCAGATTACTTGAGATCAGGAGTTCAAGGCCAGCCTGGCTAACATGGTGAAACCTCGTCTT
>NW_016113088.1:0-1176 GCF_001604975.1 Cebus imitator | reverse complement strand
GAGTAGCTGGGATTACAGGCACGCGCCACCATGCCCAGCTAATTTTTTGTATTTTTAGTACCATGTTGACCAGGATGGTCTCGATCTCTTGACCTCGTGATCCACCCGCCTCGGCCTCCCAAAGTGCTGGGATTACAGGCTTGAGCCACTGCGCGCGGAATTATGGCCATTCTTGTAGGAGTACAGTGGTATCGCTTCCTCGTTTTGATTTGCATTTTCCTGATAATTAGTGATGTTGAGCATTTTTTCATATTTTTTTTGTCATTTGCATATTTTCTTTTGAAAATTGTATATTTGTGTCCTTTGCCCACGTTTTAGTGGGATTATTTATTTCCGCTCTTGCTGATTTGAGTTCCTTGTAGATTTTGGATATTAGTCCTTTGTCAGATGCACAGTGTGTGAATATTTTCTCCCACTCTGTGGGTTGTCTGTTTACTCCACTGATTATTTCTTTGCTGTGCAGAAGCTTTTTGGTTTAATTAGGTCACATCTGTTTATCTTTGTTTATGTTGCATTTGCTTTTGGGTTCTTGGTCATGACCTCTTTGCCTAAACCAATGTCTAGAAGAGTTTTTCCGAAGTTACCTTTTAGAATTTTTATGGTTTCAGATCTTAGATTTGTTTGTTCCATCTTCAGTAGATTTTTGTAGAAGGTAAGAGATGAGGGTCCAGCTTCATTATTCTACATGTGCCTTGTCAGTTATCCCAGCACCCTTTGTTGAATAGGGTGTTCTTTCCCCACTTTATGTTTTTGTTTCCTTGGTTGAAGATCAGCTGCCTGTAAATATTTGGCTTTATTTCTGAGTTCTCTATTTTGTTTTATTGTCCTATTTGCCTATTTTTAATACCAGTACCATGCTGTTTTGGTAACTATAAACTTGTAGCATAGTTTGAAGTGGGGTAATGTGATGCCACCAGATTTGTTCTTTTTGCTTAGTCTTGCTTTGGTTATGCGGGCTCTTTTTTCGTTCCTTACGAATTTTAGGATTGTTCTTTCTAGTTCTGTGAAGAATGATGATAGTATTTTGATGGGAACTGCATTGCATTTGTAGATTGCTTTTGGCAGTATGTTTATTTTCACAATTGATTCTACCCATCCATGAGCATGGGACATATTTCCATTTGTTTGTGCCATCTATGATTTCTTTTCTCTCCTTTTTTTTTTTTTTTTTTTTTT
>NW_016113087.1:0-1176 GCF_001604975.1 Cebus imitator | reverse complement strand
AAAAAAAAAAAAAACAAAAAGAGCGGGCAACACTCTAACCTATAGTGATAGAAGTCAGAATGGTGATTGCTTTTGTGAGGGACTGGCTAGGGGAAAAGCCTTCTCTGGTGCTGGAAATGTTCACTATCTTGATCTGGGTGGTGGTTACACAGAGGTGTGGTTTGTGTGTCTTTCTGTATGTAAGTCAAGCTGTACATTTTAGATTTGTGTACTTTTTCGTATGCATTGGTCAGTGCAAAAGTAATAACAGTTTTGACATTGCATATGATGGCAAAAACCGTAATTACTTTTGCACTGACTTAATACATTATACTTCAATAAAAGCAAACAAAAATTGGCTGAGCATGCTGGCTCACACCTGTAGTCCCGGTGCTTTGGGAGGCCAAAGTGGGAGGATCGCTTGAGGTCGGAAGTTTGAGACCACCTTGGCAACATAGTGAGGGCCTGTATCTAAAAAATAATTTAAAAATTATCCAGGCGGCCGGGCGCAGTGGCTCACGCCTATAATCCCAGCACTTTGGGAGGCCAAAGCAGGTAGATCATGAAGTCAAGAGATCGAGACCATTCTGGTTAACATGGTGAAACGCCGTCTCTACTAAAAATACAAAAATTTGCTGGGTATGGTGGCACACGCCTGTAGTCCCAGCTACTCAGGAGGCTGAGGCAGGATAATTGCTTGAACCCAGGAGGCATAGGTTGCGGTGAGCCGAGATCGTGCCAGTACACTCCAGCCTGGGTAACAAGAGCGAAACTCCGTCTCAAAAAAAAAAAAATTATCCAGGCATAGTGGTGCATGCCAGGAGTCCTAGCTACTCAGAAGGCTAAGGTGGGAGGATCCCCTGAGCTCAGGAGTTTGAGGCAACAGTGAGCCATGCATTCCAGTCTGGGAGACAAAGCAAGATTTGTCTCTAAAACAACAACAGCAGCAAAAACCCAAACAAAAATTAAGGAACAACAGGAATGACTTTAGAAAGTTACAGAGTGGTGCAACCCTCACCACAATCTTTTGTCCATTTGGCCTCATTTCTTTTCACACCCCCAGTCACTGGTAACCACAAATTTACTTCTGCCTTTCTACAAACCCTATGCCTGCTGACCACAAAAAGAGAGTCTTTGTCCAATGACATTGAAAAACAGAATAAATGAGAGTTCCTGAGTCAAACCTGACATAAATAA
>NW_016113086.1:0-1177 GCF_001604975.1 Cebus imitator | reverse complement strand
CCTTCACCTGCTGGGTTTAAGTGATTCTCCTGCCTCAGACTCCTAGGTAGCTGGGGTTTCAGGCGCCTGCCACCATGCCCAGCTAATTTTTGTAATTTTTAGTAGAGACAGAGTTTCATCATGTTGGCCAGGTTGGTCTTGAACTCCTGACCTCAAGTGATCTGGCTGCTTTGGCCTCCCAAAGTGCTGGGATTACAGGCATGAGCCACTGGGCCTGGCCAAAGTGGCCTAATTCTAAGAGTAAAAATAGAAGGTTTTTTTCTTTTTGTTTTGGTTTCTTTCTTTTTCTTTCTTTCTCTCTCTCTCTTTCTTTCGCGCCCCCCCCCCACCCCCTGCCCAGATGTTTTGGTTTCTTAAGTCTCATTCGCAAACTTCTTGACCAGGCCTAGCTTGAGGTTGAGTCTAAAGAACATCTCAAGACTGGAGCTGGGGTAGAATAGTATTATTTGTTGAAGTGTGTAAAATAAAAGGACCTGAGACCACATACAATGGCCTCAAATCCTTTTATTTTACACACTTTTATTACACTCCTGTAATCTCAGCACTTTAGGAGGCTGAGGCAGGCAATTCTCTTGAGCTCAGGAGTTTAAGACCAGCCTGGACAACATGGTGAAACCCCATCTCTACAAAAAAATACAAAAATTAGCTGGGTGTGGTGGTGCATGCCTGTAGACCCAGCTATTTGAGGGGCTGAGGCGGGAGGATAGCTTGAGCCCAGGAGATGGAAGCTGCAATGAGCCAAGATCGTGCAACTGCACTCCAGCCTGAGTGAAAAAGTGAGATCCTGTATCAGAAAAAAATGAAACGGATTTGAAAGAAGAGTGTAAGGTGATTTACAGTATACAAAAAGGCATCTACAGTACATCTCCTTAAAAAATCAGGGTGGGGCGGACAATTCTACCACTGAGGGCATTATCAGTTCTGCTGCGGAAGATATTAACACAACTATGATAGGATCACTTTCTGATAATAAACCTTCAGTGGATAATGCAGTCTTATTGTTCTAAGTCTTTAACATGGCATTCATAGGACATTGCTTCAGCCTTTATCTCCAGGCTGGACTCATACCCATCAGAAGGTTCTACTCCTTTCCATTAGAGCTTTGTCCCAATCACCTCCATGCCACAGTTCATTCTTTCTTTTCTTTCTTTCCCTCCCTCCCTCCCTCACTCCTTTC
>NW_016113085.1:0-1177 GCF_001604975.1 Cebus imitator | reverse complement strand
CCTTATCTGTAAAACGATGCCCAGGCGTTGCCCTTGTGGGGTACTGAGGGGATTACGTGAGATACATGCAAAGGGGAAAACAAATGGGGGTCCCCGCTCTTGCCACTCCAGCTCAGGGCCCCTTACCCGAGAAGCTAGGAAGCGGCCCACGCCAGGCGGGTAAGTGATGGAGGCGAGAACCAAGGCAGCCAGGGCGGAGTACACAGGCTTGCTGTGGGGCGTGGGTGAGCTCCAGGGCTGGCCCTCCCTTTCCCCCATCTGGAGGAGAGGGAAGCAGGGCCTCGCCCAGGCAGCAGCAGAGCTGCCCCCCCACCTCCCAGGGGCTGACAGTGAGACAAGGACTGGGTAGGAGGAAGGGTGGGAGCAGGGAGCATGGCCCCCTCCAGGGGGTGGAAACTGTGAGGTGAGCTCCTCACTACTGGGTATGATTGGGGGCAGAGGAATCATATGGGCGATTGAGAGGAGAATTGGGGCAGAGCAGGCTGGGAGGGAGGAGAGAGTGGGCGGGACCAGAGTGGGCCACATGCATCTCGGGGCAAGAGGGCTGGCCAATGCCAAGTCCAATGCTTTGCTGGAACCAGGGACCCAGGGGCCACACAGGGCTTGAAGGGGCACAAGGTTTCAGGCTCAGTGAATGAGTGGGGCTTCACTGAGCCAGTTAGACTGAAGGAAGGTTGGGGGTTCAATGGGGGTTTCATAGCGCAGTAAGGAATGAGGGACAGTGACTGTGGTGACTTGGAGATGGGGTGTTAGGTGCTCCATGGGCTAGGGAGGGATTGAGGGGCTCAGTGGGAGGATGGGGGTGGGGCTTTCTCATAAGTTTGGGAGCCCACATGGGACTCGCTGAGAGGTCCCCAGCCCCTATACCAGAGCCTACCTGGTAGCCAGCAGTTTGGAGCTGAACTTATTGGTCCTGATGAAGCGGAGGAAGGTTCGCTGACAGAAGAGGTAAACGCAGCTCAGGACACCGCAGATACCACTGGGGGGTGGAGGGAGGTAAGGGCAGAGCCCGACTCCAGGACCAGGGGCCACAGTACCCGCCCGAGGCAGGTGGGGCACAAGGGCACACGCTCACCCCAGCGCCACAAAAAAGAAGATCTCTGGCAGGTCGAAGGGGACGTCCACCCGGAAACTGGTCTTGAAGAGGGAGGTGATGGTCTCTGGGGAAGGAGGGCAG
>NW_016113084.1:0-1177 GCF_001604975.1 Cebus imitator | reverse complement strand
GTGAAACCCCGTCTCTACTAAAAATACAAAAAAAACATTAGCTGGGAATGGTGGCACGTGCCTGTAATCCCAGCTACTCAGGAGGCTGAGGCAGGAGAATTGCCTGAACCCAGGAGGCGGAGGTTGCGGTGAGCCGAGATCGAACCATTGCACTCCAGCCTGGGTAACAAGAGCGAAACTCTGTCTCAAAAAAAAAAAAAAAAAAAGAAAGAAAAATCAGCTACTGAATTAGGTTATGGATCTGTGGGTACAGCACAGTGAAACATTTAATCAGAGAACAGAAAACTTTCTGGAACAAATAAGTCAAATGAATGCCTAGAAGTGGACATGTTAACTAGCGACTAAGTTCATGGTACAGCTGTGTCCAGATGAGTCAGCTCTGGCCCAGCAAGCAAAGTCTGTGAAAGATACAGAAGAATTACACTGTTTTCCCTAAAGTCAAACAGTGGACTTTTGCCATGTCAATTCAGATCTGCTGGGATGAGAGATGAGAAATTAAGAAACCAAAATGGAATGGTTTTTAAATAAATATGTCCTAGGTTATTATGTTGAGATAGGGCTGTATTTTTTTTCTCTTGGCAGAGAAGTGAGTCGACTCTAACGTCTTTCAAGAGAAATGTTTCAGATTTATTTCAGTGACCTTATAGTCTGGGTATGATGGCACCAAAAACACACTGAGTGTATTAGTTAATATCGAATGAGTCACATTTTATTTGTGTTTCAGGTCAATTCACAAGCTCTTGTGCTTCATTTGAGCCAGAAGATACCACTGAACAGATCATGGTTCCAGTGCCTACACCAGTTGTTTTTCATTCAAAGTGTAAAAGTGGTTCCAAAAAACATGCAAAGGATTACTTTTTGCCAAACTAATTATCACAACTACTGAGAAATAGGACAAAGACCTAAAAGTATCAAACACTGTCTAGGTTTGATAGGCTTTGAATAGAAGATAATTTCAACGGAATGTGATTAAAACTGTCAGTAATACTAATAAAAAAACAAGTATCACATACTGAGACTAACAAATGTTACACAAAATGTTTCAAATGTATTTTATCTTCTATAATCTATAAAACAGACACTATAAGGCTGGGCGCGGTGGCTCAAGCCTGTAATCCCAGCACTTTGGGAGGCCGAGGCGGGTGGATCACGAGGTCAAGAGATCGAGACCATCCTG
>NW_016113083.1:0-1177 GCF_001604975.1 Cebus imitator | reverse complement strand
CTATTATTGGTGTGTAGGAATGCTTGTGATTTTTGCACATTGATTTTGTATCCTGAGACTTTGCTGAAGTTGCTCATTAGCTGTAGGAGATTTTGGGCTGAGATGATGGGGTTTTCTAAACATACGATCATGTCATCTGCAAACAGTGACAAGTTGACTTCTTCTCTTCCTATCTGCAAACAGAGACAATTTGACTTCCTCTCTCCCAATTTGAACACACTTTTTTTCTCTTGTTTGATTGACCTGGCCAGAACTTCCAATACTATGCTGAATAGGAGTGTCGAGAGGGGGCATCATTTTCTTATGCTGGTGTTTAAAGGGAATGCTTCCAGCTTTTGACCATTCAGTATGATATTGGCTGTGGGTCTGTAATAAATAGGTCTTATTATTTTGAGATACGTTCCATCAACGCCTAGTTTATTGAGAGTTTTTAGCATGAAGGGGTGTTGAATTTTATCGAAGGCCTTTCCTGCATCTATTGAGATAACCATGTAAGTGCTTTTATCATTGGTTCTGCTTATGCAATAGATTACATTTATTGATTTGCATATGTTGAACCAGCCTTGCATCCCAGGGAATGAAGCTGACTTGATAATGATGGATAACCTTTTTGATGACTGCTGGATTCAGTTTGCCAGTATTTTATTGAAGATTTTTGCTTCAATGCTCATCAGAGAAATTGGCCAGAATATTTTTGCTGTTGCTGTGTCTCTGCCAGGTTTTGGTATCAAGATGATGCTGGCCTCATAAAATGAGTTAGGGAAGAGTCCCTCTTTTTCTATTGTTTGGAAAAGTTTAAGAAGGAATGTTACCAGCTCCTCTTTGTACCTCTGGTAGAATTCAGCTGTGAATCCTTCAGGTCCTGAGCTTTTTTTGGTTGGTAGGCTATTAATCACTGCCTCAATTTTAGAACTTGTTATTGGTCTATTCAGGGATTTGACTTCTTCCTGGTTTCACCTTGGGAGGGTGTATGTGTCCAGGGATTTATCCATTTCTTCTAGATTTTCTAGTTTATTTGCACAGAGGTGTTTATAGTATTTTCTAATGGTAGTTTGTGTTTCTGTGCGATCAGTGGTGATAGCTTCTTTATCATTTTTATGGTGTCTATTTGATTCTTCTCTCTTAGTCTGGCTAGTGATCTACCTATTTTGTTAATCTTTTCAGAAGACCAGGTCCT
>NW_016113082.1:0-1177 GCF_001604975.1 Cebus imitator | reverse complement strand
GAAACTCCGTCTCAAAAAAAAAAAAAAAAAAAAGAATTGGTGAGAAATGTACTTCCAACTCCCAGTGTTTCTCAGAATTGAACCCCGGAGGACTCCAGGTGAAAAAATCCTTACCAGGGACAAAATTTTCTTGTCTGACCATTGGGGTGCAGGACAGAGTGAAAGAAGAGGGAAGTGCTGGAGGGTAAGGGCATGCCCCATCAGAAGTTACTAGAAAGAACAATTACTCTCCCCTCCTTGGGACTTGCTAGGGCTCTGAACCTGGGTTCAAATACAAAAAAGTCCACTGTGGTTGGAGCCTGTCTGCCTACTGAAACTGGAGTTTCAGAGACTGAGTGACCTTTCTGATATTGCACAGCACATCAGAGACAACACCAGCACTTGAACTCCCTTTGAGATAGACATCTGAAAGACAAGGTGACATGATGCACTCCCAGCTATCCAGGACCTTTTCTTTTTCCTTTCCCAATCCGTTGACCCGTCTGATGGTAGGATCACACACCAGAGAGACAGCCGAAAGGTATCTGTGGATGATCTTTGCTTGGGGTGGGGGAGGGTAGGGGACAGAGCTGCTCACAACAGCAAGCCGTTTCCCAGGATCCTCAGGGCTGCTAGCTTCTGCACTCACTGTCTCACTTTCTGGTTGCTGCGTAGAGATAAGTTATCGACTTCTGCACAGGATCAACTGAGGAAGTCAGGAGGGTGGGGAGGCCCTGGCGGCTGGCAGGAAAGGGCTGGCAGCAAAAAAAAAAAAAAAAAAAAGGCAAAGCAAAGCATCTTGGGGACAAAACTGCTGACTGGACTGCTAAGAAAAAGGAGAATCGATGCAAGGGGAGAACATTGGAAAAGGAAGAAAGGCAGAAAGACCCACAAAACCTAAAGAGACTCAGCAAAATAGAAATCGGGAGAATTTCCCTTTTCTACTAAAAATGTATTTTCTCGGCCAGGTGAGGTGGCTCACACCTGTAATCCCAGCACTTTGGGAGGCTGAGGCAGGCGGATCGCCTGTGGTCAGGAATTCGAGAACCACCTAGCCAACTTGGTGAAACCCCATCTATGCTAAAAATACCAAAAATTAGCCAGGCGTGGTGGCAGACTCCTGTAATCTCAGCTACTCAAGAGGCTGAGACAGGAGAATCACTTGAACCTGGGAGGCGGAGGTTGCAGTGAGCTGAGA
>NW_016113081.1:0-1177 GCF_001604975.1 Cebus imitator | reverse complement strand
AAAAAAAAAAAAAAAAAAAGAAAAGAAATAATATACAAGCAATAAGGAGAACAAGGAACCCCCCCACACTCCCCCCACACACACAGCTTTGGAGAAACTGAGACATGAGTAACTTGAAGCCCAGTAAGTAAAGGAGTGCATGGGAAGTCAAACCTGCATTCAGGAGTAGGTGGGCAGGGATGCTCTGTGTGCTGAATGCCCACAGCACGGTACTCCAGGGTGGGGTAAGGGGCACTGGGAGAGGAGGATCCAACAGTTCTGTCCCAGGGAAAAGGGAGCTTCCCCAAAGTCCTTTGCTTACAGGGAGTAAAGGTGGATAGGGATGAAGGAACAGTCACAAAGGCTGGCTGTAGTTTCATGATGCACCATTCAGAGAGTTTGAATGGACCTGCACAGATACTGCCTCGTGACCCTCCTCTGCGAGGAACTGGGGTGGCACCAGGTGGGTGAAATCAATGAATTACAAGACACATTCGTGCACAAAAAGCTATTGTCAGAAGAAAGGGTCAGGGCAAATGGCAAAACGAATGGCAGGTAAAAAAATGCAATATTATTATGAAGCAGATGAAAGTTATGACCAAAAAATACGAGTGGATTTAAAAACAAAAGCAAAGACAGGAATGAAATAATCTAAGCAGTAATTTCTACAACAGTGGAGCAGGAAGCAGAGACCTGAGCGGTGAGGCAAGACACAGGGTGGGAGGGAGGAGAGCCTGGCGTGGGGGGGGCTTCAGGACGGAGGTGAAGAGAGGAAGGAGACTCACCGTGGTGGTGGGGTGTTTGATGGGTAGCAGCACAAAGCAGCATCTGCAGTGTTGGAAACACAATTGGAGAGAAGGACAGGATCAGAAAAGTCAGCAAAACAAAACAGATATGAATACAGAGTCCAACTAAAGATCACATAAAGAATAACATATTTGGGGCTGGGCACGGCGGCTCATGCCTGTAATCCCAGCACTTTGGGAGGCTGAAGCTGGTGGATCACAAGGTCAAGAGATCAAGACCATCCTGGCCAACATGGTGAAACCCCGTCTCTACTAAGAATAAAAAATTAGCTGGGTGTGGTAGCATGTGCCTGTAGTCCCAGCTACTTGGGAGGCTGAGGCAGGAGAATCACTTGAATCCGGGAAGCACAGGTTGCAGTGAGCTGAGATCGTGCCACCGCATTCCAGCCAGG
>NW_016113080.1:0-1178 GCF_001604975.1 Cebus imitator | reverse complement strand
GCTTCCTTCATCCCCCTATCACCTATATCTGGTATTTCTCCCCTTGTTATCCCTCCCCACCTTCCCCACTCACCGCTGTCCCTGACCTAGCCCCCCCAACTGACTGCAGTGTATGATGCTCCCCTCCCTGTGTCCATGTGTTCTAATTGTTCAACACCCGCCTATAAGTGATACCATGCAGTGTTTGATTTTCTGTTTTTGTGTCAGTTTGCTGAGAATGATGGTTTCCAGATTCATCCATGTCACTATGAAGGACACGAACTCATCGTTTTTTTCTGGCTGCATAGTATTCCATGGTATATATGTGCCACATTTTCTTTATCCAATCTATCGTTGATGGACATTTGGGTTGGTTCCAGGTCTTTGCTATTGTAAACTGCTGCAATGAACATATGTGTGCATGTGTCTTTATAATAGAACAATTTATAATTCTTTGGGTATATACCCAGTAATGGGATTGCTGGGTTAAATGGTATTTCTATTTCTAGGTCCTTGAGGAATCACCACACAGTCTTCCAGAATGGTTGCATTAATTTGCACTCCCACCAACAGTGTAAAAGTGTTCCTTTTTCTCCACATCCTTTCCAGCATCTGTTGTCTCCAGATTTTTTAATGATTGCCATTTTAACTGGTGTGAGATGGTATTTGAATGTGGTTTTGATTTGCATTTCTCTAATGACCAGTGATGATGAGCATTTTTTCATATGTTTGTTGACCTCACAGATGTCTTCTTTTGTAAAGTGTCTATTCATATCCTTCGTCCACTTTTGAATAGGCTTGCTTGTTTTTTCTTGTAAATCTGTTTTAGTTCTTTGTAGATTCTGTATATTAGCCCTTTCTCAGATGGGTAGATTGCAAAAATTTTTTCCCATTCTGTTGGTTGCCAGTTCACTCTAATGATTGTTTCCCTTGCTGTACAGAAGCTCTGGAGTTTAATTAGATCCCATTTGTCCATTTTGGCTTTTGTTGCCATTGGTGTATCTGTTTTAAAGTAAAAACAAAAGCAAAAAAACTAGTAACACACACTTTTTTTTTCATTCAGTTTTAAAGTGTTTATCAGAAAAGAACTACTTGTGGCTGGGCTCGGTGGCTCATGCTGTATCCCCAGCACTTTGGGAGGTCGAGTGGGTGGATCATTTGAGGCCAGGAGTTCAAGACCCACCTGGCCAACATGTCAA
>NW_016113079.1:0-1178 GCF_001604975.1 Cebus imitator | reverse complement strand
TCTGTCACCTAAAACTGGAGGGCAGTGGAGCAATCTCAGTTCACTGCAATCTCCTGCTACCAGGTTCAAGTGATTCTCCTCCCTCAGGCTTTTGAGTAGCTGGGATTATAGGCATGCACCACCACTACACCTGGCTAATTTTTGTATTTTTAGTAGAGACGGGGTATCGCCACGTTGACCAGGCTGGTCTCAAACTCCTAAACTCAAGTGATCTGCCCACCTCAGCCTCCCAGTGCTAGAATTGCAGGCATGAGCCACCATGCCCTGCCTCTCACACATTTTTTAATTAGTCTTTCACTCTTCACCGAAATATTAATCTTGGTTTTGAGTAGTCTCTGCCTTCTAACACGCTCAATCCTTTATAAAAGTTTGGTTGTATGGCCGGGCATGGTGGCTCATGCCTGTAATCTCAGCACTTTGGGAGGCCAAGGCGGGTGGATCACCTGAGGTTGGGAGTTCAAGACCAGCCTGGCCAACATGGTGAAACCTTGTCTTTAAAAAAAAAAAAAAAAAAAGTTTGTCTGTGTGTTGTCATACCATCCTCACAAATTAGATGGTTATGAAGCATGGTATATTTGTTCATTTTAATTGATGAGCCTCTTAGATCATATGCAGATTTCCACTGGTTATAGGAGAAATCTATATATTGATATGGATAGATACTCAATATATTATTGAATGTTTATAGGATTTGGAAGGGGAGAGCAATTGGAGTAATGCCCTTGAATTATTTGCCAATAAAACTCAAGAGGGAACACTTTAAAGAGGTTAAAATAAAAAATGTTATATATGGCCCAGGCATGGTGGCTCACACCTATAATCCCAGCACTCTGGGAGCCAGAGGTGGGCAGATCACAAGGTCAGTAGATCAAGACCATCCCGGCTAACATGGGGAAACACCATCTCTAGTAAAAATACAAAAAATTACCCAGGCATGGTGGCACGTGCCTGTAGTCCCAGGTACTCAGGAGGCTGAGGCAGGAGAATCGCTTGAACCCGGGAGGCAGAGGTTGCAGTGAGCCAAGATAGCACCACTGCACTCCAGAATGAGACTTTGTCTTAAAAAAAAAAAAAAGTTGCCAGGCGCGGTGGCTCAAGCCTGTAATCCCAGCACTTTGGGAGGCCGAGGCGGGTGGATCACGAGGTCAAGAGATCGAGACCATCCTGGTCAACACGGT
>NW_016113078.1:0-1178 GCF_001604975.1 Cebus imitator | reverse complement strand
CCAGTTCTTAAGCTAACTATTTCACGTTGATGAGGTGGCCCTAGCTAGAAAAGCCAAGGCTGATTAATTTCTTTCTGCCCCTCCCTTTGCCTTTCTTCAACACCAAGGAGAATGGTCCAGCAGCAGCTCAGTCAAAACTACTCTTCACTTGATATTCTAGAAGCCTGTCAACCGCCATGCTTCTCAACCGCCCAGCTCCATACTCTCCAGACCTTTCCACATTGCCCAAGCCTCCTTGTGGGATTCCACAGCAGCACCAATGCACTGACTGTCACTCTCTGTTCTCCTAGCTCTGGTTCAAGACCTGGGGATGTGTTCATGTGAAAAACTGAAGGAAGCGATGTCATCAACCACAGTAAGCTGCATTTCTTTGTCTGGAAGAAAAACGTTTTTTTCCAAAGGCTTCTAGAGTATTAAGTGAATATCAGTTTTGACTGACATCATGAATCAGGCCTCATTTGTTCATGGACTCTAGCGAACGGTCCCTAAAATTTGGAAATGTCTTTTCAACTAATATGTAATACACCGGGAGGCTTTTTAATGACAGCATCGATTATCTGCTATAATGCATTGATTGACAATGTGAGTCAAAACACAGCATGGCTGACAAACCATCTGATAGCAAGCATATTTCTCAGTAGCAACATTTTCTTCTTGAAGAATAGTTTTGCATTTCTCAGCCAACAGGGACACTTGCTAAATATTGCAAGAAAACCCACTGCCTTTTCGACAGGCATCCTCTGTACTTTATTTGGGGGCCAGTGACTTGATCACTGTTTGACACCTGGTTTTCTAATGTCACCAAGGGAATAAAAGACCTGTGCCAACAGGGCCCAGGATGAGCTGATCCTCATGGTTTTTTGTTTTTTTTCTTTTTCTTATTCCAGGTAAACTCTACAGCTGAAAATCAGCAATGTACCCCTTCTTTTGGGAAAAAGAAAAACTTAATGAGATGTACCTAACATGCAAAGCATTCACCCATTTAAAATGAGTAATTCAGTGTATTTCCTATATTTACACGATTCTGCAACCATGGTCAACAATCCAATTTTAGAACCTGTTCTTTCCCCCGCAAAGAAACCCTGTTGGTAGCCACTCCTGTTTTCTCCAACCCCACAGCCCTGGTTCTAGGCAGCCCTCATCTACTTCCTGTCTCTCTAGTACACTGCCTTTCTGTA
>NW_016113077.1:0-1178 GCF_001604975.1 Cebus imitator | reverse complement strand
AAAAAAAAAAAAAAAAAAAAACTACTTGAGACTGAGGCAGGTAGATCACTTGAGCCTGGGCAATGTAGCAAGAGCTTGAGCAATGTAGTAAGACTTTGTCTCTACCAAAAAAAAAAAATTAGCTGCATGTGGTGCCACATGCCTGTAGTCCCAACTAATCGGGAGGCTGAGGTAGAGGAATCACTTGAGTCCAGGAGGTTGAGGCTAAAGTGGGACATGATTGCACCAGTGCACTCCAGCCTGGGTGACAGAGCAAGACCCTATCTCAAAAAAAAAAAAATGTATCTTTCAGTTTTAGAGTGTCTACTAAGTTATCGTCATCAAAGGAAAAATAGAGCTTTGTAGAACTATATATATTGTGGGAATATTTAATTAGGTTTTATCGAAGTGGCTGTAATAATACTAAGCACTATTCAAAGCACAGAAGGATGTGGATGGTTTCCTCTAAAGGTTTCGTACAAACGAAAGATGGGAAATAGTGAATTGCTTTTTCTTTGAACATGTGAATCAGAGTTTAAGATCAAGCACCACAGGCCAGGTGGAGTGGCTAACACCTATAATTCCAGCACTTTGGGAGGCCAAGGCAGGCGGATCACGAGGTCAAGAGATTGAGACCATCCTGGCCAACATGGTGAAACCCTGTCTGTACTAAAAAAAAAAATACAAAAATTAGCCGGGCATGGTGGCACATACCTGTAGTCCCAGCTACTTGAGAGGCTGAGGCAGAAGAATCGCTTGAACCCGGGAGGCTGAGGTTGCAGTGAGCCAAGATTGCACCACCGTGCTGCCTGGCAACAGAGCAAGACTCCATCTCAAAAAAAACAAAAAAAAAGATTAAGCACTACAATGAAGATGATGACTGAAGATTCTTTTGTTGAATTTTTGTTTAATGTTCACAAAGCTGATTTACTGTCATCTTCCTTGATCATTATCCCCTTATCATCATCAGTCATTAGTTAGATTAATTGTAGACATTATTTGGAAGTCACTGTTAGCAGATATGTTACAGATAGGAAAACAAAATGACACAGATTCCACTCTGAAGCTTGTTTGTTTTTTGCAGCAGTCTCGCTTTGTTGCCCAGGCTGGAGTGTAGTGGTGAGAGCTCAGCTCTCTGTAACCTCCGCCTCCTGGGTTCAAGTGATTCTCATCCCTCAGCCTCCTGAGTAGCTGGGATT
>NW_016113076.1:0-1178 GCF_001604975.1 Cebus imitator | reverse complement strand
AAAAAAAAAAAAAAAATTAAAATACATTTTAATTTATTGATCTAACACTATATCCAAAAGAAAATTGGAATCTGAGTAACATAAAAATTAAAAAAGCAGTTTAACTCAGTAGACTGCATTCATTTCAGGGCTATCACTAGAAGGTTATTCACTGTATGTCCCTATGTTATGACAAAAAAGGTATCTTCCAGGAAGTCTTTGTGTCTTTAGAGGAGTTGGTCTGTCTGTATCCAGTGACTTCCTCTCTGCATGGTTGTCAGAAACATAAGAAACAGATGAAGCTCAACTTATTGACTCTAACTTTGCCCTACTATTGATCTGTTACTTGACATTTTCCGGCAAGTTCAATTTTCCTCTATTACTAATTTCTATCCTAACATATTGACTCACAAATCTCACAAAGTCCCCTATAAAATAAAGTAGGGAATTAATAAACAACTTACCTTGTTCATTTTGTTCTGTTCTTGAAAGACGGAGACAACTCTGAAGATACAGCTGAGTTAGAAAAAAATGAATGGGGTCATGAAAGATTTGGCCTGGTTGGCAACTCCCAGATTTTCTGCCTTAAGAAGCCATAAACACCCAACAGGTAAAATGCCCCCTCTGGGAGAATATCAATGTCCTCTGACACTTTGGAACAGGTAGCAGAAATGGTGTTACACCACCCTAACATAAGTGTAACATGATCACATAATTCTTGGGCACAAGATTTTTCACCGGGGAAACGTAAATATTTGCTTCCTAAGGATTTTAATCTCCCTTGGTGTTCGCCAAAAACTTATAATGACAGTATTGGCCATACAAGTTAGCAATACATTTAATAAAGGAACATTAACACTTCACTAAAACTATTTTAAAAAATAGCACTAAGCTATCTATTTTCCCAGTAATGTTACTTAACTTCTGGTGAGTGACTCCCCAGAAAGCCATAAGCAGCAGTGCTTCAAAGAAAAAAAAGTTTTAATTTTTTCAACTTTGTAGCTATTTCTCAAAAGGATATTTTAAACTTGCTTTGATGTGTGTGGAAAAGTAGACAGTAACGGCTTGGGGGTCACAAGATGTGTCTTTTAGTCTTCCCCACTAACAAACTGTGATCCTAAACAAGTTAGTAACCTTCACAAACAAAATTTAAAAAAAAAAAAAAAAATTGTTTTCTTCTAACAAAGGGTCGAAATTAG
>NW_016113075.1:0-1178 GCF_001604975.1 Cebus imitator | reverse complement strand
GAGAGAGAGAGAGAGAGAGAGAGAGAGACAGGTGATGCTTTTTGTTTTCTTTATATTTGTGGTTGAAGTGTGGGCATGTGTATACATAGAGAGGATGGAGACCACGGAAAAGGAGATATTGAAAATAAAATAAGAATGCAAATAATTAAAGTCATACAATCCTGGAGGGCAAAGATGTAATGCTATCAAGATCAGGGGTTGAAGCATTCATGCGGTCTTGAGGGAGGAACAGTCTGCAGGCAGAGGTTGGTCTTTCCTCAGACTAAGGAAATCAACCTTCCTGTGCTCCTGAGAAGGGGTGGTAGGTGGGTTAGGACAGTGTGCAGGATGGGGAGGGGCCTGAAAGGAAATAGGCATATTAAATGCAGGGGAAGATCCAGAGTAGAGAGGAATGAGTTGATGGGGTTCATGTGTGATGATCTAAATTCTCTTTTGTCAAGATGTCAGGGATGTTGAAACTGCCTCTTATTGACAGTGGAGTAGAATAAAGGATCAATTTCCTTTTTTTTTTTTTTTTGAGAGGGAGCCTCACTCTGTCCCCCAGGCTGGAGTGCAGTGGTGCAATCTCGGCTTACTGCAACCTCTGCCTCCCGGATTCAAGTGATTCTTGTGCCTCAGACTCCCAAGTAGCTAGGATTATAGGCACCTACTACCACAGTCGGCTAATTTTTGTAGTTTTTAGTAGAGAGGGGGTTTTGCCATGTTGGCCAGGCTGGTCTCAAACTCCTGGCCTCAAGTGATCCGCCCACCTCATCTTTCCAAAGTGCTGGGATTACAAGTGTGAGCCACCATGCCCAGTGTAAAGTATCAATTTTGATCTAACTAACTCACTGGCAATCTAGGAGACTTAAAGAAGCTACTTACATAAACACTACATTTGGTTTCATTATTATTTATAACACTACTTTCTTCTTTGGTACATTTCATAAACTACATTAAGTTTTAAAGTCTTCCTCAACCTGATATCTTTCATGTCCCCATAATTTATTTCAGAGAATGAATCAGTACTTTAGGTGGAAAAAACATTTTGAGTTAATTTTTCAATGAAACATGTTCAAGGTGTAGGAGAAAAGAGAAGAAGCTATGTTTATTGCCTGTTTTCAGTAGGAGAGAAGAGATTCTGGACTAAATTAAAATGACAAAAAATATTAACTTGGTGGAGAATGCTTATTTTTTAA
>NW_016113074.1:0-1178 GCF_001604975.1 Cebus imitator | reverse complement strand
AAAAAGAGTAAAACACGGACATGCACTACGACATGAACCAGAGAAGCAGAGGTTGCAGTGAGCTGAGATTGTGCCACTGCACTCCAGCCTGGGCAACAGTGAGACTCTGTCAAAAAAAAACAAAAAACTCCTGAACCCATGAACAGTTACTCCCCATTCTTACTCCTCTCAGCCAACCCCTAGAAAGTACCAATCTACTTTTGGTAGCCATGGATTTGTCTTTTCGGGACATTTCATATGAGTAAAATCATAATATACAGCTTTTTCTGTCTAGCTTCTTTCACTTAGCATATTTTCAAGGTTTGTTCATGTTGTAGTGCATGTCCGTGTTTTACTCTTTTTTTTTTTTTTTTTTTTTTGACTGGTTTTTTTTTTTTTTTTCTTTTTTGTTTTTTTTTATTTTTTTTTTTTTTTTTTTTATTTTTTTTTGTTTTTTTTTTTTTTTTTTTTTTTTTTTTTTTGAGACAGAGTCTCACTCTGTTACCCAGGCTGGAATGCAGTGATGTGATCTCTGTTTACTGTAACCTCTGCCACCCAGGTTCAAGTGATTCTCCTGTCTCAGCCTCCTGAGTAGCTAAGACTACAGGTGTGGGCGTGAGCCACCATGTCGTCCTAGTTTTTGTATTTTTAGTAGAGATGGGTTTTGCCATGTGGACCAGGCTGGTCTCAAACTCCAGACCTCACGTGATCTGTGCACCCCAGCTTCCTAAAGTGCTGGGATTAGAGGCGTGAGATACTGCACCCAGCCATCTTTACTTTTTTTTTTCTTTTTTTGAGATAGAGTTTCACTCTTGTTGCCTAGGCTGGAGTGCAATGGCATGATCTCGGCTCACTGCAATCTCTGCCTCCCCGGTTCAAGCAGTTCTCCTGCCTCAGCCTCCCAAGTAGCTGGGATTATAGGTGTGTGCCACCACACCCAGCTAATTTTGTATTTTTTTAGTAGAGACGGGGTTTCACCATGTTGGTCAGACTAGTCTTGAACTCCTGACAGCTTTATTCTCCTGCCTCAGCCTCCTGACTACGCTTGGCTAATTTTTGTATTTTAGTAGAGACGGGATTTCACCATATTGGCCAGGCTGGTCTTGAATTCCTGACCTGTGTTCCGCCCGCCTTGGCCTCCCAAAGTGCTGGGATTACAGATGTGAGTCACTGAGCCTAGCCTTTTTTTTTTTTTTTTT
>NW_016113073.1:0-1178 GCF_001604975.1 Cebus imitator | reverse complement strand
TTTTTAGTAGAGATGGGGTTTCACCGTGTTGACCAGGATGGGCTCGATCTCTTGACTTCGTGATCCACCCGCCTCGGCCTCCCAAAGTGCTGGGATTACAGGCTTGAGCCACCGTGCCCGGCCTTTTCAGGCTTTTCAAAAGGGTTTGAGACTATATCGTATAACTTTCTCTACTGTTTTTCCCTTAATATTTTTGCCACTACCTCCTATACAAGTCCCCCTCCCATCCCCCCCCCCAACCAAGGGACTGAGACCTTGAGGCCCTGGATCTGCACTGTCACTACCCTCAACATGCAGATTCAGTCTGATTCCCAATTGACCCAGAGCCCTGCTCCTCAAGGCCATGGAGGCAGAAGAGGAATGAGCCTGGCTAAGATCCAGGCAGAATATTTTGGAAATGAAATCCTATTTGGCTTTCTAGCAAGTGAGGAACAGCAATTTCACTGCTGGACTTCACGCTGGACCAGCTCAGTTCTTGGCAGTGTCCAAAGTTCGGTGTTTTCACCTTCCCCTCCAGCCCTGGGGATTACATCTGTTTCTGCTTATGTTGAAGAAGAGGTCTTCCTTGGCCTGCCTCCAGATCTTCTTTTTTGTTTTTAAACATAATAGAGTTGGGGTCTCACTATGTTGCCCAGGCTGGTCTCAAAATCCGGGGCTCAATCAGTCCACCTGCCTCAGCTTCCCAAAGTGCAGGGATTACAGGTGTGAGCCACCACACCCTGCCCTGGCTCCAGATCTTCACCAGGTTTACTTTGTAAGCCATTAAATAAGATGGGGGTGGCGGGGCGCGGTGGCTTATGCCTGTTATCCAGCATTTTGGGAGGCCGAGGTGGTTGGATCACCTGAGGTTAGGAGTTCAAGACCAGCCTGATCAACCTGGGGAAACCTGGTCTCTACTAAAAATAAAAAAAGTAGCAAATACAAAAATTAGCTGGGTGTGGTGGCAGGCTTCTGTAATCCCAGCTACTTGGGAGGCTGAGGCAGGAGAATAACTTGAATCCAGGAGGCAGAGGTTGCAGTGAGCCGAGATCTAGCCAGTGCACTCCAGCCTGGTGACAGAGCAAGACTCCCGTCTCAAAAAGAAAAAAAAAAAAAAAAAGACTGGGCGCAGTGGCTCACGTCTGTAATCCCAGCACCTTGGGAGTCCTGGGTGGGCGGATCACGAGGTCAAGAGATCG
>NW_016113072.1:0-1178 GCF_001604975.1 Cebus imitator | reverse complement strand
GATGAAAAGCCAAATGAGGAAAAGGTGTGCCCGGCAGCTCCCCCTCCCAGTCTCGTGCTGAGGGATGGCCAGTACTCCCGATATTTCTACCTCTCCTTCTGAGGGCGTTTGTATTCCTAGAACTACAGTAACCACTTCAGGCGTTTGTATTCCTAGAATTACAGTAAGTGGTTTCACCCAAGCCAGAACTCAGAAGGTGAGAAAGGACGGAGATTTGGAGGCAGGGCAGCTTCCAGTTGTTGTACACCCTCGAGATCAGCAGGGGCAAGTACGGGTTGCTTTTGACCCCCTTCCCTTCAAACAGTTGAAGGAGTTTAAAGAGGCCGCCAGTCAGCATGGGCCTGATCTCCATTTATGCCAGGTTTATTAAAGAACGTAGCTATTTCTTACCGTGGCTTATTTCTTGATTCCAATAGATCTGATTTTGGGTACCTGGGGGCCTTTCTCAGGCTCTGATCCAAACCGGGGCCTATCCAGTATGAGCTATTCCCTCATCCCTATGCAATGCTTGTTCCCTGCACAGCTGGGAGCGCAGCAGTAGATTTGTGCAGCTCGCAAAGCGTAATCATTTCACCGGGAGAGCCACCGCAAAAAATTATCTACAGGAGTTTGAGCCCTTTACCCCCTGGAACTGTGGGCTTACTTCTAGGAAGACGTAGTCTTGCTGCTCAAGGACATAGAATTCATACAGGAGTTACTGATGCCGACTTTATAGGGGAAATTTAAGTTGTGGTGTCTGCTTTCGTTCCCTGGAGTGCTGAGCCTGGGGAAGGCATAGCACAACTTTTAGTTATACCATATGACACAATAGGAAAAAGTGACACTAAGAGAACGAGAGGGCTTGGAGGTACAAATGAGACAGCAGCATATTCGGTAAGTCAAATGACTGGTAAATATCCTACATGTGGGATGACGATTCACGGAAAGAAATGTACAGGGTTGGTAGATACTGGAGCAGATGTTTCTATGATTTCTTTCCAACATGGGCCACTTTCTTGGCCCCTGGAAAATACTCAAAAGTGCTTGGAGTAGGGCAGACCTCTGAAATGTAACAAAGTAGTGGCATTTTAACCTGGCAAGGGCATGAGGGACAGCTTGGACCTACTGGGCCTATTGTGATGCAAATCCCGGTTATCTTGTGGGGGAAGAGATTTGTTACAGCAATGGGAGCTCAGGTT
>NW_016113071.1:0-1179 GCF_001604975.1 Cebus imitator | reverse complement strand
AAAAAAGGAAAAAAGAAAAAAAAAAAAGAAAGAAAGAAAAAGGAAAGCATGTCCAATCATGGAAAAAATAGTAAATAGAAAAAAAAAGTCCAAAAAGCCCAGATGTTGGATTTACTAGGCAAAACTTTTAAATCAGTTGTTATAAATATGCTCAAAGAACCAAAGAAATCCAACTTAAAGAACTGAAAGAATTGTATGTATGGTATGCAACTAGAAACAATCAATTAGAAAATCAAAATTATAAAAAAGAACCAAATACAAATTCTGGAGTTAAAAAGTAAGATGACTGAAATAAGAGCATTCCCTGGAGGGGCTCAACAACAGACTTTGGTGGCATAGGATAGATTCAGTAAACTTGAAATAGGTCATTAGAGATTCTTCAGTTAGAATAGAAAGAAAAATAATAAAGAAAAGTTAACAGAGCCTCAGAGAGTTGTGGGGAAAAGCTTCCAAATTTGGAGGAAAAACATTAATCTACATATTCAAGAAGTTTGGTAATCTCTGAATATAATAATCAGATTTCCACATATAGAAATAGTATAGTCAACTTTTGAAAAACAAAGAGAAAAAAAGTAAAAAAGAGTGAAAAAAGTAAATCATCGTGTACAAGAGATTCTCAAAATAAATAAATAAATAGCTGACTTGCCATCAGAAGTCATAAGGGCCTAAATAATGATACATACAAAGTATTAAAAAAAATAGTGTTAACCAACAATTCTGTATCTAGTTAAACTATGTTTCAAAAATGAAGAAGTTAAGACATTCCCAGATCAGTAAAAACAGAATTTTTGTTTGTTTGGTTGGTTTTGGCTAGCAGATCTGCTCTAAAGAGTATTCTTCAGACTAAAATTAAAAAAAAAAATAGGCAAAAAATCAAATCCACATTATGAAATAAAAAAACATCGGCAAAGGTAACTACACAGATAGATAAAAATTGCCATAAAAATGTATTTTTGGCTGGGTGTGGTGGCTCGCACCTGTAATCCCAGCATTTGGGAGGCCAAGGCAGGCAGATCATGAGGTCAGGAGATAGAGATCATCCTGGCCATGGTGAAATCCCATCTCTACTAAAATACAAAAAAGTAACCAGGCATGGTGGCCCGTGCCTGTAGTCCCAGCTACTCAGAAGGTTGAGGCAGGGGACTCACTTGAACCCAGGACATGGGGATTGCAGTGAGC
>NW_016113070.1:0-1179 GCF_001604975.1 Cebus imitator | reverse complement strand
ATCTCAGCTCATCACAACCTCTGCCTCCCAGGTTTAAGCAATTCCCCTGCCTCAGCCTCCCGAGTAGCTGGGACTACAGGCATGCGCCATCACGCCTGGCTAATTTTTGTATTTTTAGTAGAGGCGGGGTTTCACCATGTTGACCAGGATGGTCTTTATCTCTTGACCTCGTGTTCCATCCGCCTTGGCCTTTCAAAGTGCTGGGATTACAGGCATGAGCCACCGAGCCCAGCCTTGAAATCTGCATTTAAAAAAAAAAAACCAGAACCCCATATAATTAGGATGCCATCAGGCCCAGTGGCTCTCACCTGTAATCCCAGCACTTTGGGAGACCGAGGCAGGAGGACAGCTTGAGCCTAGGAATTACGGACCAGCCTGGGTAACAAAGCAAGACCCCATCTCTACAAAATTAAAAGAATTTAAATAAACTGGGTGTGATGGCATGCACCCAGCTCCTTGGAAGGCTGAGGTGGGAGAGGACTGTTGGACCCCAGGAGTTCGAGGCTGCAGTGAGCTATGATTGTGCCACTTTACTCCAACCTGGGCGACAGAGCGAGACCCTGTCTCATTTCAAAAAAAAAAAAAAAAAAAGTAAAATTAGCATGCAGATAATCCGGGGACCACAGTTTGAGAAACTGCTATTATCTAGGGGCTGGCTGAGTGGAGCAAGGCATAGGAAGCCTTCACTCAGCTCCCTTCATACATGAATGGACTTGCCCAGACCACCCTCTTGTGGTTGCCCCTGTATGCTGACCACAGAGCAGGTGGGGGTGAGCCTGGATTACCACAAGCAGTTTCGGTTCCGTGTCTATCAAAGCAGCACTATGTAAAAGCTTCTGTTTAAGCTGTTCCATTTCAGGGTAATTTGTCATGCAGCAAGAGATAAGTAATATACCCCTCAGTCTTTTCAACCAGAAGCTTTCATTCCCAGAGCTCATCAGGTTTATTTAGGATGGGATCCAAACAATATTAGCAATCGCATGAGAGCTTGTTAACTGGTAGCCGTTCAGTTCTTACGGTGCACCCTGCCAAGTACTTAATTTACATTTTATTTATTTTTATGTATTTATTTATTTTGAGATGGAGTCTCACTGTTGCCCAGGCTGGAGTGCAGTGGTGCGATCTCTGCTCACTGCCACCTCCACCTCCAGATTCAAGCAATTTTTTTTTTTTTTTTTT
>NW_016113069.1:0-1179 GCF_001604975.1 Cebus imitator | reverse complement strand
ACTCCATCTCAAAAAAAAAAAAAAAAAAATCAAACACATGTTGCTGATCACTTCTCATCCAGTACAAAAACACTTAGGCATTTTTGTCACTGGATAAAGCTCAGGGAATGTTGACTATTTCTAATTCCTTATCTAGAATAGCAAAAGGTTTGCTACTAAAGACAACTAACATTTTTTTCCTATTGTAAAGGTAATACTTACTAATTGTAGAAAATTTAGAAAATGCAGAAAAGCACAACAAATCGAAAGGATCCATAATCTCAGTGCTAGACCATAAATTGTATTGTTTTGACATTTCTTTTGTGCATACATTTTTGTTTGGTTGAGATCAACTGCTTGGTCGAGATCAGTTTTGTTACACTTTTAGTATTTTATATATTTCAGCTTCTTTGACCTCTTGTCTGCTCTCCATCCTCATGCCATACGTTCTTCTGTTTGAAGAATCAGTATGAAGCCTCGGGAAAGAGCACAGAAATGTCTTGAAAATTCACATTTAAATTTAATTAACTATAAACTAGCACAGTAAGTCTAGGACCAGGTTTCCTTTATGTGGGAATCTCTGGGACCTAGAGGTTAGATAAAAAGTTGTTGAATGGGTAAATGAAGGAGTGAATGATTAAAGGATCAACAAATAGGCTAAGCATGGTGACTCCCCCCGTAATCCCAGCACTTTGGGAGGCTAAGGCAGACAGACCACTTGAGGCCAGAAGTTCAAGACCAGTCTGGCCAACAGGGTGAAACCATATCTCTACTAAAAATGCAAAAATTAGCCAGGCCTGGTGGTATGCACTTGTAGTCCCAGCTACTTGGGAGGCTGAGGCACGAGAATCACTTGAACTTGGGAGGCAGAGGTTACAGTGAGCTGAGATGGTGCCACTGCACGCCAGCCTGGGCGACAGAGCAAGACTCCGTCTCAAAAATAAAAAAAAAAATAAAGAATCAATAAATAGATGGCAGAATGGAGGCACTTTAGAATGTGAAATCAACAAGACTTAGTGCCTAGCCAGCCCCCTGCAACCCACAGAGGAGCTGCATAATGGGGTGGTGGAGAGTTTGGCCTTAGTTTTATCCTGGGCTTCATAACGTATCTTTTTAAGCCTTCGTTTCATCGACTTTAAAGTGGGAATATAAACAGTTTCTACCTCAATGGATGAGTTAATATACATGCAAAGTGTATAG
>NW_016113068.1:0-1179 GCF_001604975.1 Cebus imitator | reverse complement strand
AAAAAAAAAAAAAAAAAAAAAAAACCCTAACTTTTATTCTGGGAAAAACCTAAATGTTTATTAATGGGAATAAATAACTATGGTAGATCTGTACTATGAAAATGTTTAAAAAGGTACAGGGCAACTTCTACTGTATGTATTAGCATGGAAAGACACTGAGAAAATGCTGTTATGTGAAAAAAGCAGCACTAAACTCACTAAACAATTCTACGGTATGATGCATTTTGCAAAAAGAGGGGAAAAACTTTACATGCAACTATTAAATATATAAAGGGCATCTAAAGGAATGCTCTTCAGTCTGTTGGCAGTGGCTACCTCAGTGGTAGGGAAATGAAGGAAATTTTTACATTTGCTGTACATATTTCTGTAGTGATTGAATCTTGCATACCAAGAATATGTTAATATGTTATTTGCATAAAAATTTTTCTTAAAAACTTCTCACAACAAAATAGACTGAGCAAAGTTTAAAGACAAATGACAAGCTGGGTATGGTAACGCATGCCTGTAATCCCAGCACTTTGGGTGGCCAAGGTGTGGGAGGATCGCTTGAGGCCAGGAGTACAAGACCAGCCTGGGAAACATAGTGAGACCCCCCATCTCTACAACATTTTTTAAAAGCTCGGCCAGGCATGGTGGGATGTGTGTGTTGTCCTAGCTACTCCAGAGGCTGAGGCAGGAAGATCCTTGAGCCCAGGAGTTCAGGGCTACAGTGAGCTGTGATCATGCCATTGCACTCCAACCTCGGTGACAGAAAAGAAAAGAAAAAACAAATGACAGGCATAAACTGGGTAAACATACTTGTAACTGTACATGCATAGGTACTAAAATATAAGTAGATATCTGTAGCTATATCAAGCACCCTTACCACAACCACAAATACTCTAATAGAAAAACAGGCAAAGGCCAGGTACGACGGCTCACGTCTGTAATCCTGGCTCTTTTGGAGGCTGAGGCAGAAGGATTGCTTGAGCCCAAGAGTTGAAGACCAGCCTGGGCAACATGGTGAACCCCCATCTCTACAAAAAATAAAAATAAAAAAAATTAGCCAGGCATGGTGGCATGTGTCAAGGGGAGGCTGAGGTGGGAGAATCACCGGAGTCTGGAAGGTCAGGCTGCAGTGAGCTATGATAGAGCCACTGCACTCCAGCCTGGGTGACGGAGTGAAACTCTGCCTCAAAA
>NW_016113067.1:0-1179 GCF_001604975.1 Cebus imitator | reverse complement strand
GCAACCTCTGTCTTCTGGGTTCAAGTGATTCTCCTGCCTCAGCCTCCTGAGTAGCTGGGACCACAGGCAGCACCACGCCCAGCTAATTTTTGTATTTTTAGTAGACACAAGGTTTCACCATGTTGGCCAGGCTGGTCTTGAACTCCTGGCCTCAAGTGATCCACCCACCTCAGCCTCCCAAAGTGCTGGGATTACCGGCATGAGCCACTACGCCCAGCCTAATATTTTTCTTTAAATGAGTATACTTTTCATTTTAGTGAAGTTATTTGTAACTTTAATGTTACCTTTGATTGCTGTAGCTGCTAATATATGTGTATATTTTTTTCTAATCTGTGCTAATACATATTATAATTTACAAATGTTTGTAATTTGTAAAAGCAGCACCTTCTACAATGATCTGCTTTCCCCATGGTTTGTGTCCACACTTGGAATCACTGCTCCATCCATTCACTCTTTCAGTCAGGAAGAGTGGGTGTCAGGATGCGGATTCTCTCCTCATTGCCTCTGTATCTGCTGAGTCCTGTCTTTAATGCTTCATTTCTGTCTATACCTGGTGAATTCTTTCTGCCCATCAGGGTCCTGCTTAAATATCACTTCTTCTATAAGGCCTTCATCTGATCTTCCAAACGGCTGGTTGCTCCATCCTGTGGTCTCCTGGCACTTTTTGATTCAAGTAAAGACTGGTCATCTGCTTCTTGGTCTCCTCTATAGACCACGAACTCTTCAAAGACAGGGAATATATCTGATTTATCTGTGTACCCTCTTTGACCAGCAAGGTGCCTGGTACACAGTAGGTGCCCAATAATTGTTGAACAAATAAATCTGCATTGATAGGAGATAACATTCCTTCAATGTTGAGGGGTGACATGATATGATAATAGCGCAACCTTTTTTTTTTTTTTTTGAGATGGAGTCTTGCTCTGTCGCTCAGGCTGGAGTGCAGTGGTGTGATCTCAGCTCACTGCAGCCTCCGCCTCCTGGGTTTAAATGATTCTCCTGCCTCAGCCTCCCGAGTAGCTGGGATTACAGGCATGCGCCACCATGCCCAGCTAATTTTTGTATTTTTAGTAGAGACAGGGTTTCACCATGTTGTTCAGGGTGGTCTCGAACTCCTGACCTCAGGTGATTCACCTGCCTCAGCCTTCCAAAGTGTTGGGATTACAGGGGTGAGCTACCATG
>NW_016113066.1:0-1179 GCF_001604975.1 Cebus imitator | reverse complement strand
AAAAAAAAAAAAAAAAAAAGAAGCCCCGCCAAAACCTACCCAATAGCATTTTGCTCCATCCAGGTCCCACTCCCCAGGGCGGCCTGCCCACCGGAAATCCCACCTACCTACCAATAGCAGCTTGCCCCAACCACGTCTGGTTTTCCCACAACCAATCAAAACGCTTTCACTCCCTATAAAACCCCACACCCAGAAGAGTCAAGCGTGACTTCCCTGGCCCTTTTCCTCAGGACCATGGAACCTCACCAGGGGGTTAAATAAATTGGCATTTAATTTTCTTATGCTGGTCTCAGTTTCCTCATTCTAAACTCGGCAATAACCCTTACACCATGTTCAAAGAGGGACAGTATTTTGTCGTGTCTTGATTTCTGTAAGACAGCAGAGGTGTGAGCTCATCTGTAAGCTGGGACACAAGAGAAGGAGGTAGGGTACAATGAGTCCACATCTCTGAGTTGATGGGAGGAATTGGCACCAAAGCACAGATGGAAGAATTAGCTTTGGGCAGAAGAGGAAATACCCTGGGAAGAAGTTAGTTGGTATGGGAGCAGGACATTCAGGGGTTTCGCTCCTGATAATTCCATTTTTTTCTGTGAAGTGGGAGACAGTGTCATATACCAAGAGGGGTAGGAATATTAAGTATTGGCACAGGTGTGGGGAGAATGTGTTGGGAGTGTGAATGACAGAGCTGGAAGACAAAAGCTACACAGAAAGGGTAATAAGGGTGTCCAGCTTAGATTGGAGACCACCAATTTCTTCTTTGTTTCCCTCTGCAATATCTGTGGTTTCAGCTAGCCTCTATATTTGTTTGGAAACAACAGATGTACCACTGCTGTGTGCTGAATGCCTGTGCCAGGCATTGCACTAAGCATTTTTCATGTGTTATTTCACTTAATCCTTACAACAGTCTCACCATTTAGGTACCGTCCATGGTCCTTGTAATAGATGATGAGCTGAGGCTTAAAGAAGTTAACTAACTTGTCCGAGGTTACACAGCTACGTAGTTGCACAGTAAGATCTCTGTTTCAGATCTGACTCCAGAGTTTTTGTTCTTAACTGTGGCACGCCACACATTAATTGGGATTAGATTTTGTTGGCACATATAATGGAAAATCAAAACGTGGATCAGATATGATGCAGGTTTATTCTTTTTCTTTCTTTTTTTTTTTTTTGAGACCGAGT
>NW_016113065.1:0-1179 GCF_001604975.1 Cebus imitator | reverse complement strand
GTTTTCTTAAAGCTATACAGCTAGTCAGTAGATAAGTTGATATTGGGATCCAGATCTGCTTGGTTCCTTGGGCAGAACTCTTTTTGGCTAGTCTGCCCATCAAGAGCTCCAAATGTACAGTTTGCAAATTAGGGAGAAACAGTCTTCAGTGTAAAGCAAAGATGTATTCTAGAGAACAAAGGGAGAGTTCAGGTTTTAAAGAAGCACAAGTTCCTGCCCAGATTCCCAATTAGGTTTATGCAAATAAATAATTCAAACTTGCTTATTTTTGATTTGTTAACGCAACTGAGTGTTGATTGGTTCATATAGCTGAGTCTTGATTGGCCAAGGCAGGTGAGCTCTGATTGGTTGGTTCAGCTGAGCTCTGAAAGTCCCCAAATTAAAGAGGTGTTAGTTTTTAGGGAACTTATAGAAGTGTGTAACCTCTAGTCAGCAAGTAGTCACTTTGATCTATTTCAAGTTTAGGCCCAGTTAGTCATTTAGGATCTATCTTGAATGAAGCTCTTTCAGGTTCACATTTGTTCACAAGGTACATCTGGCCATTTGTTGTGAACTGGTGGGATTGACACAACTGAAATCAATTTTTGCAGGATCTGAAGACATTATGTTAAGTAAATTAAGTTGCTAGGAATTAGGCATTATTAGTAATATCTGGAGTAGCCAGAGAACCATCAATATTTAACGGGTCCAAGTGGTACCATGAGAAGTATTTATCCTAAGATAAAAAGGAATTAGTGATAACATTCTTGTCCTAGTAACAAAACTTTGTTTCTTTGTAGAAGAATGGTTTGTGTACCCATTACTGGATTCTAACTTTGGCTAAGCCCTCTGGGCATTATAGAAAGAAAGGGCTTTGAGTGAAACCTAGAATCGAAGTTTCATTTTTTAAATAAGCCCAAAAATCTACCTTCTGTAACCTGCTGTGGCATAAACAAGACATTTGGGGCACTTTGTCCACTCAGATAACTGTGACTCAAAAGGGAGACAGCCATTCTTCATCATCTCACCATATACTACTCTTCAACCTTGACACTGTGCATACAGTATTTTATAGCCTACCAAGCACTTTTTCTCATCTCATTTCATCTGGGATTTACAGCAGTCCTGTGAATCTGGCAGGGCAAGTATTGTTACATCATCTTACAGATGAAGAGTGTGTAAAACAATTAGAGAATGAAA
>NW_016113064.1:0-1179 GCF_001604975.1 Cebus imitator | reverse complement strand
GCGTCTCGCTCTTGTTATCCAGGCTGGAGTGCAATGGTGTGATCTCAGCTCACTGCAACCTCTGCCTCCCAGGTTCAAGTGATTCTCCTGCCTCAGCCTCCCAAGTAACTAGGATTACAGGCCCATACCACCATATCTGGCTAATTTTTTTGTATCTTTATTAGAGATGGGGTTTCACCGTGTTGGACAGGCTTCATCTTGAACTCTTGACCTCGTGATCTGACCGCCTAGGCCTCCCAAAGTGCTGGGATTACAAGCATGAGCCACTGTGCCCAGCCTTATTTTTATAATTTTTGTAGAGAGGAGGGTTTTACCATGTTGGCCAGTCTTGAACTCCTGACCTCAAGTAATCCACCTACCTCAGCCTTCCAAAGTGCTGGGATTACTGGCTTTTTAAGTTATTTGTATCTGCAATCACACATTTATTCATCCTTTATGCTGCCCCAGTTTTAAGTTTGTCTTAAGAAGAATTCCGATTGTTCACACACTTCAACACATACCTCCCCACCAAAAAAGGTGATTTTTTTGGTTATCATTATATCTTAAATGTATCTCTATTTAGTCCCTGCAATACTGTGTTATAGTAATTGTTTACATGTCATATGTCTCTGTGAGGACAGATGCCATGTTTTCATTTCACCATTATGTCCCCTGCCAGTAAATAATGAGATCAGGAAAAAAGAAAAAAAAGATTGTTACATGCATGGGCCTAAAGGGGAATTAGCAGGCCCCAAGAAATAAGAAAGTATTTTTAGTCAATTTTATTTATGGGAAAGATGTAAGTACTCTGGTTTGTTTGCTTTTTGTCTTTTTAAATTTATTTATTTATTTTTTCCAAGACAGAGTCTCACTCTGTCACCCAGGCTGGAGTGCAGTGGCATGATCTTGGCTCACTACAACCTCTTTCCTGGGTTCAAGCAATCCTCCTGCCTCAGCCTCTGGAGTAACTGGGACTACAGGCGCGCTCCACCACGCCCAGCTAATGTTTGCATTTTTGTTATAGAGACGGGGTTTTGCCATGCTGGTCTTTTTTTTTTTTTTTTTTTCCTGAGATACAGTCTCACTCTGTCACCCAGGGTGTAGTATAGTGGCGTGATCTTGGCTCACTGCAGCCAGCACCTCCCAGGTTCAAGTGATTCTCCTACCTCAGCCTCCCCAGTAGCTGGGACCACATGTGTG
>NW_016113063.1:0-1180 GCF_001604975.1 Cebus imitator | reverse complement strand
ACCGGCAGGAGAAGGCCATCACGGGGATCCTGCGACCACCGCTGGAGCAAGGCCGGGCTGTGCAGGACAGTGCCGAGCGGGCCAAGGACCTCAAGGTACCTGCAGGCCAAGAGCATAGGCGAGGCCCGGGTAGTCCTGCAATGGCCCCCTGGGGCCCCTATTCGAGGGCTTTTCCCCATGGGGTCCTGAGACACTCACTGCACGTGTCTGACAGAGACAGCCTGCTGCATGTAACCGGGTCCCCAGTTGTGGAGGTGGCAGGGCTCTTTCCAGACACATCCCCAGGAGAAAGACCTGGCAAGGTTTGCACTGTCCCTGCACGGCTTGTCAACTGGGTGCCTGGCACAGCATGTTGACTCTGGAATTCCGCAGGGCCGGGTCACTGGCTGGCTTGACCACAGTCAACGCTGGCTAAACCCCACACCTCAGTGTCTTCAGTAGGATGGGCATGCCCTGCTCGCAGGCGGTGGCAAGGACGGAGTGAGCTGATGCCAGGGAGCACATGGCGGGCCGCCACCCCCACCTCGTTTCCTACACACAGTCTCCTCCATCTTCCACACAGCCCTCTGAGGCAGGGAGTGGCACTCCAATTTTACAGAAGGGGATCTGGGATTGGAGAGGTGCCATAGCCCGAGGGGGCCTCCCAGTGAGGGCCGAATCAGGGCGAGAGGATGGTGGTCTTGGGTGTAGCCTGACCCTACAAGTCTTTTCCTAAGTTGCTGGGAGTTGCCATGCCCCCCCACCCATGAGTGGGTGGAGTCATAGTACCCACCTCCCAGGGTTGCCACAAAGATTAAACAGAAGCGTCCACGTGCTCAGAACAGCACAGGCCGGCAGCTGCCCCGGTGCTGTTGGTGTCACAGTGGTCAGCGGAGAACCTGCAGCAGTTCCCTGGGATGCTCATGAAAAATGCATCCCTCAGGCTGGCGTCCAGACCCCGGGTCAGATCCTGAGTGTGCCAGGCCTTTCCGGCTGCTTCTGCTGTCCCTGATAAGGGAATCTGTGCCCACTCTGGGCACATCCTTAGGGGAAGGGGCTACCTGGCTGTGTCCGACACGGAGGGCCCCTGATCCCCACAGAACATCACCAACGAGCTGCTACAGATCGAGCCTGAGAAGACGCGGAGTGCGGCTGAGGGCGAAGCCTTCATCCAGGCCCTCCCGGGCAGCGGCACCACACC
>NW_016113062.1:0-1180 GCF_001604975.1 Cebus imitator | reverse complement strand
TTTTTTTGCTGCTGTTGCCCAGGCTGGAGTGCAATGGCATGATCTTGGGTCACCATAACCTCTGCCTCCCGGGTTCAAGCGATTCCCCTGCCTCAGCCTCCCAAATCCCAAATCACATGCCTGGGATTACAGGCATGTGACACCATGCCCAGCTAATTTTGTATTTTTAGTAGAGA
Organism: Cebus imitator; assembly: GCF_001604975.1. Taxonomy (NCBI): domain Eukaryota; kingdom Metazoa; phylum Chordata; class Mammalia; order Primates; family Cebidae; genus Cebus; species Cebus imitator. The sequence goes on along the minus strand of NW_016113062.1, from coordinate 1,004 downwards.
CAGGGTTTCTCCATGTTGGCCAGGCTGGTCTCAAACTCCTGACCTCAGGTGTTCTGCCCGCCTTGGCCTCCCAAAGTGCTGGGATTACAGGCATGAGCCACTGTGCCTGGCCTTCCCTCCCTCCATCCTTCCTTCCTCCCTTCCTCCCTCCCTCCCTCCCTCCCTTCCTTCCTTCTTCCCTCCCTTCCTTCCTTCCTTCCTTCCTCTCTCCCTCCCTTCCTCCTCTTTCTTTCTCTTTCTCTCTTTCTTTTCTTCTCTCTCTCCTTTCTTTTCTTTTCTCTCTCTCTTTCTTTCTTTCTTTTTCTTTCTCTTTATCTCTCTCTCTCTCTTTCTTTCTCTCTTTCTCATGTTTCTTTCTTTTTTTGTTTCTTGTTTTTTTGAGACTGAGTTTTGCCCTTGTCTCCTAGGCTAGAGTGCAATGGGCAATATCAGCTCACTGAAACCTCCGCCTCCCAGGTTCAAGCAATTTTCTTGCCTCAGCCTCCCAAGTAGCTGGGATTACAGGCACCTGCCACCACACCTGGCTAATTTTTGTATTTTTAGTACAGACAGGGTTTAGCCATGTGGCCAGGCTGGCCTCAAACTCCTGACCTCAGGTGCTCACCTGCCTCAGCCTCCCAAAGTGCTGGAATTATATGCATGAGCCACCGCGCCTGACCTGTTTCTTGTTCTTTATCTTTTATTTTTTTCTCTTTTTTTGTATTTTTATTTTGTGTGTGTGTTTGTCTTTATTTTTTTGAGGCAGAGTCTTGCTTTGTTGCCTAAAGTGGAGTGCAATGGTGTGATCTTAGCCCACTGCAGCCTCTGCCTTCTGGGCTCAAACAATTCTTTTTTTTTTTTTTAATTTCTCAAATTTATTTATTTATTTATTTATTTAATTTTTCCCCATTTATTTTATTGCATTTTAGGTTTTGGGGTACATGTGAAGAACATGCAAAATTGTTGCATAGGAACACACGTGGCAGTGTGATTTGCTGCCTTCCTCCCCATCACCTACATCTGGC
>NW_016113061.1:0-1180 GCF_001604975.1 Cebus imitator | reverse complement strand
ACTGTAATCCCAGCACTTTGGAAGGCTGGGGCAGGCAGATCACTTTAGGTCAGGAGTTTGAGACCAGTCCGGCCAACATGGTGAAACCCTGTCTCTAGTAAATATACAAAAATTAGCGGGGCATGGTGGTGTACACCTGTAATCCCAGCTACTTGGGAGGCTGAGGCAGGAGAATCACTGGAACCCAGGTGGTGGAGGTTGCAGTGAGGTGAGATCACGCCACTGGACTCCAGCCTGGGTGACAGAGTGAGACTCTGTCTCAGAAAAACAAACAAACAAACAAACAAAAACAACCAAAGACCTCAAGACTCGCAGGGAACAAATCTGGAATGACAGAACACTGGGAGGCTGGAATGACACTTGAGGAACCAGAGGGTCCCTTAAATCCAGCTACAGGTCACCCAACCTGAAAAGTGGCAATTCTGGGCACATCTGTGCATGCCAGCAGGGCCACCAGGCCATGGATACAACCCACAGACACCATTTTACCCTCACCGGCAGCCAAAGCATGCAAGGGCCTGTGCTTCTCCCGGCCTCCGGTGTTGGCAGCGAGAGATTCAGTGGTGTCCTTGGGCAGGGCTTCCCTTCGGGGTCTTTTCACCGAGGCCAGTCCCTCCTCCACAGCCTATGAAGAGAAGACTCAATCAGCTAGAATAGGAAGAAACAGAAAACCGGTACCTCCTCTTCCTGGGGTGAACTGAAGAAGCCAAACCACACCGATTCAACATGAACAGAGACACCTGGTGCCCACTTCAACCATGCCCACCTCGTGCTCCCTCTTCCCGCTGCCGGCTCCCTCTGGCTGCTCCCCATCCATCTGTCTGCTGGGCTGCTTAGGTCCAGGGTCATCCGGGTGTATTTCTTTCTTCCTTAGGAATTCTGTGATTCCTAATGACTCAGCAACCTGAAAAGGAATGGGCCAAGAGAATAAACTTCACCCAAACAGCACACGCCCCCAGAAGCACATTCATGTGCAAGAATTAAACGACTTCATAGAATTAAATCTACAAAGTTCCTTTGTACCGTGAGGTGCTATCTCAACAATGAGAAAGATGAAGATAAACATAATGTTAGATGGACTAGCTGATGACAAAATGGATCATTATCAAAACTAGAAGGTTCTATGTGAGCACAATTTAGAGGAGGAGACCAAAAGTTTTTTTTTTTTTTTTTTTTTTGA
>NW_016113060.1:0-1180 GCF_001604975.1 Cebus imitator | reverse complement strand
GAAAGAAAGAGAGAGAAAGAAAGAAGGAAGGAAGGAAGGAAGGAAGGAAGGAAGGAAGGAAGGAAGGAAGGAAGGAAAGAAGAAAGAAGACAAAGGAGGAGGAGGAGGGAAATATGTTTAGAAGCATTTGTCCCAATGTACCACGGCAGTCAGAGTTCCCTACGCTTACATGAGCAAGAGGATGAGGTGGGCATGTCATGGTGGCTGTGGAACCTATCACAGGAAAATCAGGAAGGAAAGTGTGGGCTACAGGAGACAGAGAAACAACTCCTCAGAAAGCATAACCCAAGAAACAGAAGAAAAGTTCTAGCAGGTGCTTCAGGCTATGGAATAACTTGGTAATATTAGTAACATGAATTCTCTGTTTTATAAAGGGCTTTAAGACAACATGCCAAGAGAACAGAATGAGAAGAAAACAGAGATTGCAGAACTAAGGGAACTAATTGAGGACCACAACAATATCATTACAGAATGAATAATTAGAGCAGCCAAAAACAGAATCGACATGGCTGAAATTTTAATTAAAGTCTCAAAATGAAATTCCTGAGTGAATGCAAAGGGAAGGAAAGGGGAAGATAGGATGATTACGGATAAAGTAACAGATATCAAGGGAAGACAGAAATGATACAACATATGGTTAAAAAGTGTTCCTGAAATAGAGAACTCAAAATATACAGATAAGAATTATTCAAAGATATTTTAAAGCTAAACTTCCTTAAATGAAGAAAGAACTGAATAAAAGCGGGTAAATTGAAAAAGCACATCCATTCACAGGAAACACTTATTCTGAATGACTAAACCCAAGAGATATCCTGCTTACATTCTCGAACTTCGAGGATAAAGAAAGGAATTATTTAGTTAAACCTGCAGAAAAAGCAAGAAGAGAAACCAAAGCTGTCTCCAGCTCTCTCCAGAGCAACATCCAGTGTCAGAAAAGAAAGGGGCAATACTTCCAAATTCTGAGATGAAAAAATCATGACCCAGGAATATTATACACAGACAGAAATCCTAAAATATAAAATGCCATCACAGTTTGATGTGATGAGGTCCAGCACCCATCCCACCTCCTCAATCTAAACTTTCAAGACCACCCGAGCACTCATTAATCTTTTTCTGTTCTTATTTCACATGTGTCAATCTCTTCTCTTAGGCTATGCTATAAGCTCTGAACTTTCTATTG
>NW_016113059.1:0-1180 GCF_001604975.1 Cebus imitator | reverse complement strand
TAAATGAGTGAACATCAGATAAGCTATCTCATGCCATTTGTTTTTGGAATGGAGGAGGAGGGAACGGAAATTAGCCAAATAAAGCAAAGCTAATTCAACTTTTCCACTTATTCTCTCCTGGAGATCAAATTGATGTCCCAATCTCTTGCAATTTTCCAGATGAGGCTTTTATAAGAATAAATTGAGATTTTTTTTTTTTATTCTGGAATTGGAAATGTATATCACATACACTGTGTTGGAAGCAGAAGCTTAGGTTGGTAAATAATTTCCTTTCTCTAGTAATTGAAACAATGATGGTTCCTTATAAGCATGATTATATGACAGGAAGCACTACACGCCATGAAAGTTGCTATCATCAACAAAGTAGAAGTCATGGTAGTGGTTTGAACTATGTGCTTGGCAATCTGAGTACCCTGAAAAATTGGTTCTCCTTCTCTCTTAAAAAAATGCGAACAGTGTTCATTGTGAGATAGAAATCCATATACTACACAATTTCTTTTCATTCATTATTATAGAAAATGAAAGAAAAAATGCTTGTGTTTAATATATTAACCACACCTTTCTAATTTAAGGGAGATGATCTAATTTGACAGAATATACTAAATATATTTTACACTATATATTTTAGAAAGATGAAAAAATCCAGGAAATGATAGACTTAGAAAGACTTAAAAATATGTCATCTTGATGAAACCTAGAGGCTTCATGAAAGCACTGGGATATTTCCAGCCCATTCCAAAGAAGAACATCTTGACCCTACTTTATATAGTTCATAGAAACACCCTTGCTCTAATAAATAGCAAGAAGTGAGGTTGGTTTTCTTTTATTTCAGTCTTTGCTAGAGCTTTATTTTATTTCTGATAGTATTATATTTCAAGTTCCAATCTGGGCATTTCTAAGGATCTCAAACTTTTTAGTGATTTTATTTTTAAAGCTCTCAGGATTTCTAAACTTTTAATGTCAGTGAGTCTTCAGACATTAAAGGCAAGGAAAATGCAAAGGACATATCAGATATAATCTAAAACAATTAACTAGGTTAAGTAAGCAAAATTTCTAGATGACCCAAATACTACTACCCTCTAATATAGGAATTACCTGTGAATATAATGGAAGTCACTCCAATAATTAGGTTGTACAATAAGGCAAAGGTAAAGGGATTTTGTAGATGTAATTAAGGCCT
>NW_016113058.1:0-1181 GCF_001604975.1 Cebus imitator | reverse complement strand
CGAAGTTCTCATGTTGTGTTTTTCAGCTCCATCAATTCACTTATATTCCTCTCTAAATTGTTTATTCTCATTAGCATTTCGTCAAATCTTTTTTCAAGGTTCTTAGTTTCTTTGCATTGGGTTAGAACATGTTAGTTTAGCTCAGAGCAGTTTCTTATTACTCACCTTCTGAAGCCTGATTCTGTCAATTCATCACACTCATTCTCCATCCAGCCGTGTTCCCTTGCTGGTGAGGAGTTGTGATCCCTTGTAGGAGGAGAGGTGTTCTAATTTTGGGTGTTTTCATCCTTTTTGTGGTGGTTTCTTCCCATCTTTGTGGATTTATCCACCTGTCATCTTTGTAGTTGGTGGCTTTCAGATTGGGTCTCTGAGTGGACGTCCAGTTTGTTGATGATGAAGTTATTTCTTTCTGTTTCTTAGTTTTCCTTCTACCAGTCAGGCCCCTCTGCTGTAGGACTGCTAAGGTCCACTCCAGGACCTGCTTGCCTGGGGATCACCTGCCGCAGCTGCAGAACAGTAAGGGTTGCTGCCAGTTTCTTCTGCTGTCTTTGTCCCTGAAGGATGCCCGCCTGATGTCAGTCTGAGCTCTCCTTTATGAGGTGACTCTTTGGATATACGGGGGTCAGGGAGCTGCTTGAGGAAACAGTGTGTCCTTTATAGGAGCTTAACTGCTGAGCTGTGAGCTCCATTGTTCTTTCAAAGTTGCTGGGCATGTACATTTAAATCTGCTGCAGCTGAACTCATAAACTCCCCTTTCTTTTCCCAGGTGCTCTGTCCTGGGGAGTTAGGGTTTTATTTATGAGTTTCTGTTGTACTGCTGCCTTTTCTCAGGGCTTCCCTGCCCAGCAAGGAGGCAGCCTAGTCACCGTCTGCCTGCAGAGGCTTTGCTGTGCTGCTGTGGGCTCTGCCCAGCTGCTGTGTGAACTTCCGTGCGGTCCGGTTTATGCAGGTATAGTTAGAACTGCCTCGGCAATGGTGGCCCACCTCTGTCATGGTGGCCCACCTCTGTCATGGTGGACTCTCTCTGTAGTGGCAGCTGCCTCAGCAACAGCGGGCTGCCTCAGCAATGGTGGACTACCTCTGTAGCGGTGGATTGCCTCAGTAATGGTGGACACCCCTCCCCCACAGAGCTGGACCTTCCCGGGTTCAGCTGTGCTTCCTGTGAAACTCTCAATCAGAGC
>NW_016113057.1:0-1181 GCF_001604975.1 Cebus imitator | reverse complement strand
TCTGATGCACATTTTTGTATCCCCAGAAAGGGACTTTCTATACTTTTAGTGTTCCCTGATTTGCACTGGAGTCAGCGGATGACAACAATTTTTCTTTACCAGAACCTAAAAGAATGTCCTCCCTTCCCTGCTTGGTGAGTGAGAGGATTTTCCTTGTTTGTTGTTTTCTGTCACTGAGGCTAAACAGGAGCCATTATAACATGTGAGAAGCAACCACAAAACGTACAGGTGATTTAGGATAAATGCATGTGACAGGAGTGTCAAGCAGGAGTCAGCAAACTTTCTCTTAAAGGGCCAGATAGTACATACTTCAGGCTTCACAAAAAGACACAAAAATGAGGATATTAGGTAGGTGCCTATATAGTTGTTTAAAATGTAGCCACATAAAAATATCGTTATCAACTATGACTAAACAGGAAACTGCTTGGCATTGGTCTGTGGGCTGCAGTTTTCTGACCCCTGTTATGGAAGACAGACTTGGGCGATGAGAAGAAAGGCAAGGTGGTCAGGTAGGAGGCTGGTAGATGAACAAAACCAGGACTAAGACTTGGATGGTCACAGTGGGGAGGAGGGAAGGAGAAAGAAGCTAGAGGGATCTTAAATATCTGATTGGACATGAGGGATAAATGAAAGATGAGGCAAATGTGATCTGGAGGGCTGGCTGGCTACGATTTGTAGCATTGTCTTTGGGATTCACAGACTTATTAGGATATTAAAAGCTTTGAAAAACCCTGCAGTAGGTAAAACTATCTGCCCAGTCCAGCACTTCTCAAAGTTATTTATATATTGTGCCCTTTATTCATGGACTACCTACTAATGCTCCCAGTGAAGTAATGTATCATGGAATGCACTTTAGGATTCATGGGCTTGCCGTATAGTTGCATGATCCATGTTGTAAGAGTGTATGCTCCTTGAAAAGAGAGTTAGCAAATTTATGAAATATAAAATACAACTGCCGCAGAAGGTGGTGCATTACAAATTAATGTAATCTTAACGCCTGGAAGAATTATGCAGTGATTCAACAGGCCAGATTGATTTAATAGTTTTTAAATTATAGACACAATTAATGAAAATTGAGAGTGCTAATAGTTGTTTTTAAACTGTTTTTGCTACAGTAAATTCACATGGTCCCTTACAACCTTCATTTTATTTTCTTTTGTTTTTCTTTTGTTCTCTCTCTC
>NW_016113056.1:0-1181 GCF_001604975.1 Cebus imitator | reverse complement strand
AAAAAAAAAAAAAAAAAAAAAAATTAGCCAGGCATGATGGCATGACTCTGTAGTCCCAGCTACTTAAGGCTGATGTGAAAAGATTGCTTGGGCTTGGGAAGTTGAGGTTGCAGTGAGCTGTATTGCACCACTGCATTCTAGCCTGGACAACAGAGCAAGACCCTATCTCAAAAAAGAAAAGAAAAAAAAAGAAACAGAAAAGAATAACATTTGACAGAATAAATTTCAAGGTCATGCTGGAATATTGGGGAAAGAGTATGATTGTATAAATTGGACAGATAAAGATTCTAATTTTGGTTCTGTCACCACCTGTTAATCTTCTGACCCTTGGTTTCTTTATATAGAAAATGAGAATATAGTGTCAGTGTCATAATGTTAAGAAGATTATATTCATTCTTATAAAGTGATAACAGAAGCGATTCAATTCAATGTTTAGTTACTAACACAGGCTATTGCTATGTTGTTAGTAGATCTAATTAAAGTGGGAGATCTGGAAAGGGTGATATCAATCAGTTTCAGAGAAACAAAGGAAACCGGTAGGCTTCATGAAGTTGGGCCTTAACCTTGGGCCTTGAAGCATATATTTTAGATGATATGATTGGATTACAGTGGGATTACTAGCATTTAGTGGGATGGACAGGGGGAGATATTATTTATTAATTAGATTTAGTTACATGCTTATTGTTCTTTGCTGATTCTAACTTAGTAATGAGAACCTGTAACTTTTTACTTTTCAGCTACTTCAGGTTAATCAGGTTAATGGTGATGAAGTTTGGATCATTTTATTTATAGTTGTATTGTTACAGGACAGAGAAATGTGTTAAAGGAGAGGGATCCTGATCAGACGCCAAGACAGGGTTCTTAGATCTGGCGCAAGAAAGAATTTAGGGCGAGTCTGTAGTACAACGTAAAAGCAAGTTTATTTAGAAAATTAAGGAATTAAAGAATGGCTACTCCATAGACGGAGCAACCCTGACGGCTGCTGGTTGCCCATTTTTTTTGTTCATCTCCCCCTGCCCCCCGCCCCGCCTTTCTTTCTCGTGTCACTTTGTTGCCAAGCTGGAGTACAGTGGTGTGATCTCAGCTCACTGAAACTTCTGCCTCCCAGGTTCAAGTGATTCCCCTGCCTCAGCTTCCCGAGTAGTTGAGACTACAGGTCCGTACCACCACACTCAGCTCTC
>NW_016113055.1:0-1181 GCF_001604975.1 Cebus imitator | reverse complement strand
GCAACCTCTGCCTCTTGGGTTCAAGTGATTCTCCTGCCTCAGCCTCCCAAGTAGCTGGGATTACAGGTGCTAATCACCACGCCCAGCTAATTTTTGTATTTTTTTTTAGACGGAGTTTTGCTCTTGTTGCCCAGGCTGGAGTGCAGTGGTGTAATCTTGGCTCACTGCAACCTCTACTTCCAGGGTTCAAGTAATTCTCCTGCCTCAGCCTCCCAAGTTGCTGGGATTATAGGTGCCCACCACCATGCCCAGCTAATTTTTATTATTTTTAGTAGAGACAGAGTTTTGTCATGTTGGCCAGGCTGGTCTCAAACTCCTGACCTCAGGTGATCCACCCATCTTTTCCTCCCCAAAGTGCTGGGATTATACGCATGAGCCACCACGCCCCACCTAATTTTTGTATTTTCAGTAGAGACAGGGTTTCGCCATGTTGGCCAGGCTAGTCTCGAACTCCTGAACTCAATCCGCCTGCCTTGGCCTCCCAAAGTGCTGGGATTACAGATGTAATCCACTGCACCTGCATACCTTTTGATAAAATAATTCTACTTTATCCCACCAGTTATACTTGGAGAAATACACAAGTATTTTTGCACTACAATGTTCTCCACAGAATTTGTGATCATATACATATACAGACAGACAGACAGACACACACACACACACACACACACACACACACACACACACCCCGCAACCTAAATTTCTATCCATAGGAGACTGGTTAAAGAAAATACAATAGGCTGGGTGTGGTGGCTCCTGCCTATAATCCCAGCACTCTGGGGCGCCGAGGCGGGCAGACAACCTGAGGTCAGGAGTTTGAGACCAGCCTGACCAACATGAAACCCCATCTCTACTAAAAATACAAAAATTAGTCGGGCATGGTGGTGCACACCTGTAATCCCAGCTATTTGGGAGGCTGAGGCAAGAGAATCACTTGAACCTGGAGGTGGAGGTTGCAGAGAGCTCACACTGCGCCACTGCACTCTAGCCTGAGCAAGAGAGTGAGATTGCTTTTCAAACAAACAAACAAAAAAAATTAGCTGGGCATGGTGGCACGCTCCTGTAATCCCAGTTACTTGGGAGGCTGAGGCAGGAGAATAGCCTGAACTCAGGAAGTGGAGGTTGCAGTAGGCTAAGATTGTGCCACTGCACTCCAGCCTGGGCATCATAGCAAGACTTCG
>NW_016113054.1:0-1181 GCF_001604975.1 Cebus imitator | reverse complement strand
AGATTGTTGTGGACTTTTTTTGTTTATTAACAATTTATATTTCATTCTCTAAACAAAAGGTTCTTGTTCTTTCTCAAATGTTTTTTTTTTTTTTTTTTTTTTTAAATCATGATGGTCTGTAACAGTTAAAGCATCTAAAAATTGAAATAAATATATATTTTTTAACATATATTGTACTTGAATTATCTCATGTTGGCACTTCTAAGTAAGTTTTACTTTTGTATGTTACCTGTATTTAGGCTTCAAATTGAAGCCTGTTTTATGTGTAAAATCAGATGCTTGCAGGAGGACGGTAAACAGCAAAGGCTTTACTTCTTTTCCTCTAATGTCACCTGATACAAACTACTTTTGCTGAAGTTATTAGGTTTTTGTATCGTGTTTTTACACAGGTATAAGCCAGTAATAGTAATGTTAATATTTACAGGATTTTGGCTCAATACCTCAAGATTTATCTAACAATGCAGTTTCATTTAGATAATAAAAACTATGTACATAGGACACATTTTTTATCTCTAGGCTTAGTCATGTAGAAACTGCCTGCCTATTGCTAAAATTCTGGTAACTGAGAGTACTGGATAATTAAAATTTTCAGTACTTTCACAATCCTTGATTTAATTAAATTTTATATTTCAAAAGGTAGGCTTGTTTATCAAAGGCATTGAACAATTTGATTTTTAGATTTAGCAAAATGGAAGTATAATGGAAATATATCTTTGAGGTGGTCTTAGTGGTAATTACCATTTGCAGAACACATTAGTGCCAGTAAAGATACAGATCGCTTTCAAGCCCCATCTATTCCTAACTACTCCCTCTAATACTAACTTGTTACTAATGTTAACTTGTTAAATGTTTTTGAAAATTGCAATATCTACAAATGTCATAAAAGCAGGATTTAGAGTAGAAAACAATTTCCACAGGAGCCTAAACTGAATTTGTGTTATTTTAGTAAAAATTTTGGGTCTAGACATGTTAATAAGTTAGATAGAACTTTGGCACTGTAGAACAAATGCATGAGTGGTATCTCAGTTAATAAGTTACCTAAAAAAAGTGTGAAAGAACACTATTATTTTAGCAGGTCAGGAACTCCAGACTATATTAAGGTAAGTAGAAAGTATTTTTATAGGGCTTCAAAACCCAGGTTGTGACAGAGCAGAAGAATCTTTTTTTTTTTTTTTTTTTTT
>NW_016113053.1:0-1181 GCF_001604975.1 Cebus imitator | reverse complement strand
AAAAATAAAAAAATTAGCTGGGCATGGTGGCGCATGCCTGTACTCCCAGCTACTCGGGAGGCTAAGGCAGGAGAATTGCTTGAACCCAGGAGACAGAGGTTGCGGTGAGCCGAGATCGTGACATTGCACTCCAGCCTGGGTAACAAGAGCGAAACTCCCTATAAAAAAAAAAAAAAAAAAAAAAAGACTGAAAAGGAAAATGAAAGAAAAGATACAGGCCTGGAAGACAGGCAGAGATAGGAGGGTTGGATGGAGTATTTGGCTGAACGGGACGACAGAGGTGGTGATGAGTCCCTGCAGTGCTGCAGAGTGGGAGAGAGGGGAACTGTGAAAGCTACTTCGAATCCTAAGAAACGTCAACAAATCCATCCTATTCCTTAGCATTCCGTTTCAGCCACCTAAGGCAGTCAGCCTCCCCACTGCTATTCAGCCTGTGTGGCCCAGAGCCAGGAAGCGCGTTCCTTCGCAGTTCTGGGTACAGATTCCCTGTACACATGAGTGTCTCCCTCCCTGTGACTCAGCTGCTGTCCTTTCCTCTCCTTCCCCAGGGCCTGACCGGGAGCCTGCATGATGATGATCAAGCAGAGCCCTGCAAGTTTCAACAGAAATGTCAACATCTCTTCACTGAAACCTCCCGGGTAGGTATGGTGTGACAGTCCAGGGCTTTCCCAGCCACACTGCAATCCTAACTTCAGGGTAAATCCATGTGCCCACTCCGCCACAGCATGGCAAAATCAATTCCAGTTGGATTAAAAAGTTACATGTTTTTAGCAAATGAAACTGTAAAAATGTATGTGACTCGGATAAAGTAAAAAAAAAAAAGAACAAATGGGTAAATATTACAGACCTGTCTAAATTGCTTAGTGCACACCATGAAATATTTTTTCAACCTCTGCCTCCAAATCTCCAAATTTTTGGCCCCTTCCTTACCCCTTGGGCTGAATGGACATTCTTTTAGTCACTTAGTTTTAGGAAGAACTTCATTCTGGTCATTAAGACTCCATCTCAGGTGTGAGAAGTTCAATAAGTGAAGGCAAAGATTAATTTTATGTTTATTCAAAGGCTTTTCCCCTCCACCTAAGGCCAGGCTCGTGGTCCCTGTTTTGGAAGGTGGGCTGTTTGCTCCTTCTGCATTTTACTCCTCTTCTCTCTCTCTCTGCAGTTTTTTTTTTTTTTTTTTT